>NC_056749.1:686907155-687147155 GCF_019279795.1 Protopterus annectens | reverse complement strand
GAACGGGGAGGGTGGTCAGGAATCTGATGCCCACGAGCCCCCAAATGAATACAGTGGGACTGAGGTCCCCACCCATGGGCAGTCACCACTGGACCTTCACGGCCTCAAAGGTGGCTGTGCTGGGGGCTGAGCTGGAGGGGACAGGCTGACCCACTAGATGTGCCATGCAGCCCTCAAGCTGGCATAGCAGATCTCTGAACTTCTTTCAAAGCTCACTATGCACCAATTCTCGGACCTGACGTTGGCTGACAGTGTCCTGCCTGCACCCACTCCCGGGGGGATTGGCCCCATCCACTGAGGCAGTGCAACCCAAAGGTGGTGCAGGTCCAGTGGATGAGGAGGCCCTGGGTTGAGTCCCAGAAGTGCTGGGACCTGGTGCCATGGCCAGTTGAGGTGGGACAGGTGGATCTACTGGTATCAGCCTTCCCAGACATGCTATGGTGTTGCAGTTTGATAACATATGTTGGTTAGTCATGAAAAACACATTCCCAGATTAGTTAGAACAGCATGCAAAGGTATTCCCGTTAACCCAAAACATCAGATTTGGAACAGTTGCATAGCAAACAGAACACATGCATATATGGAACCACAGTGGGCATTATAATGGCATGCAAGTTACATTGATAGCAACAGGCCATCAATGATAGTATTTGAACAGGGAACATTAATAGTCATACGTTTACATATTTGTAGAACAATAGGACACATGTCCTAACAGTAGGTTTGGTGAAAAACATACCCATTGATTTATGTTTTTAGATTATTGGTACAGATAGGGTGGGGGGATGTCAATTAACAACTGTATAGGCTTCAATTGCTCACAACTTTAATGATCATTGCTCTAATCATTGCTCTGTAGGTATTACCTCACTTTACATCACCCTATGGCCCTGGGTTGGGCAGTGGTATGTTTGTGCACACTGTATAACTAAAGCCTTCTTGCACCTAATCCATACCTTTTCTTACCTGGCAGACCTGTGGAGGATGTTTCTGTTAACACTACCTGACTGTTTCTACCCATATTCACATTGTCAGGGTTACATATGTGCACTCACTGTGTGTGTGTGTGTGTGTGTGTGTGTGTGTGTGTGTGTGTGTGTGTGTGTGTGTGTGTGTGTGTGTGTGTGTTTGTGTGTGTGTATGTGTGTGCTGCTGCTGGCATACTCTGCCATGAATTCCGTAGGTCACCCTGGGTGTGGGTAGGAGTGACCACTAGCTGTGACAGCGTGACACTTGAGGGACATTTCTTGGAGATGACTACTTGGTGTATGTACTTATCTTGCTGTCATTTTCAGCCTTGGGCTTGGACAGTGGGTGTTGTACACAGTGTATAAGTAAAGCCTTCTAACAGCTCAGATGTACCTTTTCTTACCTGGCATACCTGTGGAGAAAATGTCTGTTAAAACTACTTCACTGTTTCTACACATATTCACATATTCCTGGGTGAAAATATGCATACAGCTTACTACCACTCCCGGGATTTGAACCGTGCCTGTTTGTGCATAAAATAGAACAAAGTTTGTGTTTCTTCAGAATGAGCTTTTGAGAAACTGCTGTCTCTTATTTGACTGTTTTCTGCCTAATACTCTCTTGGTTGTATACTCTGACCTTGTAATTCTGACATTCATGCAAGTCAGATAGTTCTTATACTGTGTATTCATACTTTGACATAGCACAGTCTGGAAAACACTGATTAACACACCATTACTATTCAGGTATCAGATCTTGGTGCATGGAACATTTCATGTAGTTAATCTCCTGTTTTACAACTCCACAGTCTTTGTCGGATGAGCCTTGATTATTTACTGCTTTCAGAGCTATAGTTGCTATGCAGAAACTGTACACATTTCGATTCATACCACCACATATTAAAGTAAACATGACCAGTCGGTGGTTTTGACTTTTATTGACAGGTACTGACACTTTTATTGATATATACCATGTACATCACTATTATCTTGCTAATGTCTCATTTATTCAGTACAAACCATAACCATTTTTAAATACTGACAAGTGACATTCTACTCCTTTCTATTTATGTGCCATGAATACTACAAGCTAGATTTCTACTCACCAGCCTCACGATGCAGCCTTACCAGCCTGCTGGCATTGGTGTCCATTTTTGTGGCTTTCTCATCTGCAGCTGTACAGGAGATAGAGAAACATTTATGCATAGTTATCCATCACATACACAGGCTAGACTTTGGAAAACACTTATTGATACTGATACTTACACACCTCTGGGACATTCCTCACCCATGCATCTTGGACCCTACACTTCCTACACTTCAAGTCAGCAAAGTGGTGACAGACCTGCTCACCAGTTCGAGGGACGCCAATGGTGAGGTCATGTGCAAGATGGTCTCAGACTTCCGCTTTGTATTGTGTGCCCTGGTACTGGCCCTGCAGCAGTTTCCCTTTATGATTTTGTACTAGGAGTTCAGCCATGACCCTGGACTCCTGAATGCCTCAGTGCTGCACCCCAAAGCGCACACTTTCACCAACACCAGCAATAGTGCCTGCAGCGATGAGCTACAACAGGTTATGGGCTGTATTCCTGCCTGCAAGGTTTAAATAGGGCTGATTTTCCGCAGTCTGACGTGATTGGATAGTTTTGAATATGCTGACCTAAGCTAAGTGACGGTCAAACCCACTTATCAGAGATAGGCATTGCTTAAAGGGGTAGATGCTAAACACTGCTTACCAGTGCTCAAATCCACTTAGCTATGCTAAGTATTGCTAAGCACACAAACCTAAGCAATGCCTACTCAGGCTAAGCATAGCTGAGCACAATTTAGCATTGTTCAGCTTTCATTTTATGGACTACCAGGATTGTGGGGTTGATTACTTCTTAATGACATCTTATGATATGTATGTTTCCCATCCCTAACATCCCCTATGCGCTTTCATTACATTATATTATTTTGCAGCGATACTGTATGGGGCACATGCTTATATGGGGGTTTCACATCTGTACTACAATGACACCTCACATTTGGACCTGCTACACTACCCTGGTTAACAAATATATATTATTCACTACCTATTTATAAAAAAAGATACTTTTACTGCTGTTTTCACATATAAAAATGAATGGACTGCGTTGGGGCTCGAACCATGAAAGACTGCATGCTAAGCAAATGCTCTAACCACTACAATATTTCACTTTGACAGTTTTGGCTGTATGTTTATATTTAGCTCCTTCGGATGTTTCAGCTATGCTATGCTCAGCTGTGCTTCACGCACAACCACTCAACTGCACTTAAACTTTATTGGGGACCAAAAAATAATAAAATAAACATGTTTTATTTTTATTTACTGTTGGGGTATGCACATTGCTTTTTACATGTTAGGGCAGAACATCTGGACAACATCATGCATGGGGGAATTATTTTACATGTTCCTCTCAGGAGCATGTTTACTTATTTTGCATGCCAGCATGTACACTGGCATACCATTCTGGACATTATCTGTGCTGGACCACTGTGGTGGGTTGTGCTTTTGTGTGTTTTTACTGCATTTGTCCATGGACACTGTTATGTTATGATAACAGTGTCCGCGGACACTGTTCATAGGTTCATAGGTTGGTACTAGTCTATCAGCCCTAGTGCCTATACAAGCCTAGCCATAACAATTCCCAGACTATTTCTTCCCATACTATTTACTTCCCTAGACCCCTGTCTAGCAGGGTGACTAACATGATCCTTGGGGTGAATTTCCTTTCTCCCATCCAATCATCAAGGTTCCTTTTGAAGAGGGTCAATGAGGCACTCTGCTTGACATGTATGGGCAATCTATTCCAGAGTCTTGGGAGACTCTGGGTCAGGAACCTATCCCTCCAGCATGTTTTGTTTATTGTGATGACAAGGTTTAGATCCCTGGAGCATGTGGCTCTGAGGGATTGGGATTTCTTTAAGTGTAGCATGTCCAACAGCTCTGGGTTTGACATGGCCTTGTTTGTTAGGCAGAGATTGTCTCTGAGTAGAAGATATGCGACAGAGTATAGCTGGAGTTTTTTAAGGCAGTCAGCATAGGGCAACTTCTTTAGGCCTGTGATTCTTTTAGTGAGGTATTTCTGCAGCCTTTCCAGTTGTTGCAGATGTCTTGAGAGGTACATACCAAATGGGGCATTGTATTCTATAATGGGTCTAATGAGGGATGAGTACAGTGGGACAATGACCACCTTTTTTCTGGATAAAAAGCCCTTAGTGATGAGGTGTGCCACATAGAAGGATTTTCTGACTGTTGTGGCGATGTGGTTATCAAAGGTGAGACCACTGTCCACCTGTGTCCCCAAGTCTCTTATCACACTTTCGGTGTTTAGTGTACTGCCACCTATATGGTAATTCATGGGTACATGTTTTTTCCCAAAGGGGATAACTATACATTTCTTGGCATTGAGCTTGAGCCCATGGCTCTGGCACCAAGTATCTGTTGATGTAAGACCCTTATGTAGAGTATCCACATCATTTGAGGATTCAATAATGGCTCCCAGTTTGCAGTCATCTGCGAACTTTGTTAGCCAGAGTCCCTTAGTGTTGGCCTGTACTTCAGAGAAGTAGATGCCAAACAAGAGCGGTCCCAGGACTGAACCCTGAGGTACTCCAAGAAGCAAAATTACCGTACTGATGCCAAAGTCCTCCTGACAAAATTGAAACTGCAAAAGAAAAGAAAGGCAGGACACTGCTGTACGAACTCCTTTTTTAATAAACCAAATAATCCACAGGTTAGCGCTTTCGGGATAAAACCCTTCTTCAGACATTTTAAAAATCATTGACAAATAATTATATACATCACAGATGATGAGGTGAGACCTCAAAACAGCCAATCAAATGTTAAAAGCAATAAAAAACATTTAATAAAATAAAAAAAGGAGATCGTACAGCAGTGTCCTGCCTGAGGTACTCCACTTGTCATTTGTCTGGAGCTGGATTTGGAGTTGGCTACTTTTACAGTGTGGGTTCTATCAGTAAGCCAGTTAGCGACCCATTGGGTGATGTAGGGATTAATGCCCAGCTTAGTAAGTTTATCTATGATTCCAGAGTGGGGAATGGTGTCAAAGGCCTTGGCAAGGTCTAGATAGGCTGTATAGACCACCTTACCCTTGTCCATGGCTCTGGAGACTGATTCGAAGAAGTCAATCAGGTTCAGGAGACAAGATCGGCCCTTCACAAACCCAAACTGGGTGGGGTCCAGTGTTTGAAGGTTGCCAATGTCTTTGTTTATAAGTTCCCTGATAATACACTCCATGGCCTTGCAGATAAGGCAAATAAGACTGATGGGACAGTAGTTTCAGGGATCCAAGGTGGATACCCCTTGTGGAGTGGGATAGCTGTAGCTCTGTGCCACTCAGTGGGCACAAAACCTGAGGTGAGGCTATGATTAAACATGACACTTAGGTGAGGTGCCAGTTCATATTGTAGTTCATGTAGTACA
This sequence comes from Protopterus annectens, assembly GCF_019279795.1. Classification (NCBI taxonomy): domain Eukaryota; kingdom Metazoa; phylum Chordata; order Ceratodontiformes; family Protopteridae; genus Protopterus; species Protopterus annectens. The sequence goes on along the minus strand of NC_056749.1, from coordinate 687,141,719 downwards.
CAGCCCGGGATGTCATCTGGTCCCCTGGATGCTGTATTCTTAGCTTTGGAGAGTGCGTTTTTTACTTGTGTGGCTGTTATTTCTGGAATTTGGCAATCTTCCAGTATTGAGATGGGCCATTTAGGGGGTGAGAGGGGGCTGAAGTTAGCACTGAATCAGTCTGCCAGGATATTGGCAATATCCTTGGCATCAGTATATTTAATGGCATTCTGTTTTAGCTCAGAGCAGATCTGAGCATTGCCATTTAGATTTTTGACATAGTTATAGAATGCATACACCAATAAGCAACTAGTAAAAACCAACGATGCAAACAAATCCTTCAAGGCAACCAGGATACAAAACACGAAAAGATTTATTGTGAAGCGCTTTTCGTCATTCACAGTTGAATGACTTCTTCAGACAAAACACAGTAAATGAATCACAGTATATATACACATCACTCTCATTAAATAAGCAATTAATTAACCAAATAAATTGATGAATCCATTACTAAAGGAGTAACTCACTACTAAAATATAATAAGCATGTAAGTACTAGTAATAAACCTGAAACATATTATCATTTGATATCAAATAATGTGATATCGTAAAATACTACATATATCTATACAATTCACTCTAAAATACATATAAAAAACATATTAAAAAACTTTTGTATTTAAATTTATTATCTACATTATCTACATTACATTTAGCTCATAAAAAACTATAAAATCCTGTATTTAAAGCCATAAAAATACTCATAGAACATGTGGCAAAAAACACAATAGTCGCTACATGGTTTATCTAATAACCCGTCTAAAAACAAAATCCAGCCTGAATGGAGGTTAATAGAAATTCAATTTTATCTAATCAAACTTCTAAGTTTTAAAAGGCATGCTATATTGCAATGCTCATTTAAACCTGGTTCTATAAAGGCATTAGTTCTAAACTGCCATGAAAGTTCACTTTCCTCCAACAATAAATTAAACGGGCCTCTTCTACTGTCTAATTCTATTTGGTCTAGTCCAATGAATTTAAACTGGTGGTTAGGGAAAAGTGTGACATGCCTAGCCAGAGCATTTTCAGTTTTCAGTTTGGAAATAGCATTCACATGTTCATAAATTCTCTCTCGAAAGTGTCTTTCGGTCTTTCCTATGTAGAAACATGAACAATCAGTACATAGTGCAGCATAAACAACAAATTTAGCATTACAATTCAGTCTATGGTTGAGTTTGTATAATGTATTATTAATAATATGTTTATTTAGTAATGGATTCATCAATTTAATTGGTTAATTAATTGCTTATTTAATGAGAGTGATGTGTATATATCCTGTGATTCATTTACTGTGTTTTGTCTGAAGAAGTCATTCAACTGTGAATGACGAAAAGCGCTTCACAATAAATCTTTTCGTGTTTTGTATCCTGGTTGCCTTGAAGGATTTGTTTGCATAGTTATAGAATGCCTTGTGGTTGGTTTTGGAGTCTTTGGCAATTTTATTTTCGTTACTTGCTTTGGGATTGCCATATGGCAATTCTAGAGTGCAGGGGGCATGTGTACTGTGCGAGCAATGCTCAGACATGTCCCCTGCACTCATACGTGGATTGTGTCTGTGTGGAGAATACAGCAGTGCGCCTTCATTAATATGCAAAGAGTGCTGCTGTTCTACATGGGCATGATCTGCTCCATGCAGGAATAGCATTATTCCTGCACGGAGTTTAATGAATCCAGGGGGTGGATAAAATAAACATGGATATGATTAAATATGAATATTACAGAATTGAAGTAAAAAATATAATAAAACAGTAGATAAAAATGTATTTCATGTTATATGGAATGAAAAATAAATGAAATTATGTTTAACGGTAAATGGATTTTAGGAAAAATATTAAGTAACATCATATGGTGGTTATGGAAAAAGGAGTGGGAGTCTAATAGGGATGAAAGTTTAGCATAATTGTAAAAGAAATTAAGAATAAGTGTAAACAGATTTGTATATTTATATATTTGTACATATGTAAATATTTGTAACTATGTAAATATTTTGTAAATAATAGTTACTTTTGTATATAAATAAAGGACACCTACTATCTTTGGTATAATCAGAGAATGTAATGTTAAAACTTTTGTGGGACTGGTGATAGATAAATTGCCAATAAAATGAACTATAAGAAAAAAGCGATACAGATATATTTACATTGTCAAGAAGAAGAAACTATAGATTATGTGTTTTTGAAATGTAAAAGAATAAAAAGTTTGGGGAAAACTATGTAAAGAAGATTTTTGAAGATATAAAAGAAGTGGATAAAATAAACATGGATATGATAAAATATGGATATAAGAACAGAAGTGAATAATATGTTAAAAGAATAGATAAAATGCTATTTCATGTTATATGGGTTATATGGAATAAAAGAATAAATGAAATTATTTTTAATGGTAAATGGATTTTAACAACAATATTAAGTAAACTCAGATGGTGGTTATGGAAAAATGAGTGGGGTCTAACAGGAATGAAAATTTAGCATGATTGTGTATACAGATTTAGCTACATGTGTGACATAAGGATAATAACCTAATGGACTGCCAACAATAATGTGACATCCTCCACTATCCTAGGTCAGTAACTAAGGAGCTTCAGTCCTCACTACTAACTCCAATGTGAGACCACCACTTAAACAGGAGTAATATTTCAAATCTTCCCCTAAGAGAAAGACAGGAAGATGCTCTATAACCTGAGACTGGATTGTATAGAGCATATCTAAACAAGCCTACCTTGGTTTGTGATTTACTGTAGAGTTGACAGGTAAGAGAAGTTTTATTTGAATTTATATTTTACTTGTTATCACTGTTTTTCACTGTTTGTAGGTAGGAAGGGATTTCTTGTTAAGATTTACTTTGATTCATATTTTGTTGTTTTACCTTTAATTTCACTGTTGATTGTTAGAAAGGGATAGGTTTTAGACAGGCAAGCTCAAGCCATCCCAAGGGGCCTAGACAGCTATAAATTCACACAGACTTCAGAGAAAAAAATCCAGAGCATATATAAATGATCCTACCCTGATTGGTCATTTATTGATCTTTACTGTTAAAAAGAAGTGCAAATGAGAGCGATAGTGAGCCAAAGCTACTGCACACCTTCGCTCGTGATGTAAAGGAATTACATCTTTTGTCTCTCTTGCACAACTTGTACGGTCAGAACAACTTTACTGTACTAACTTTAGTATTTAGTTGTATATTGCATGTGTGATTTTTTGTCATAGAAGTTGATTTAAGTTCTCTTTGAATTCTGTTGTTAATGATTTTGGTTATTCTTTTCTTTTACAATATTTTATTTGTTTGAAGCTGAATATGGATTTCTTAAATAAGTATGAAATGACTTGCTAATGCACAAATATCTTGTACAGTGTAATAAATGCCATGCATATCTGAAGGTAACAGCTGGCCTTTGACGGGTCTACTTTAAGCTCTCGAAAGCTGTAAAACACGAATCCGAATCACGCAACATGTAAAGAGCGAACCGCGAATACGTCAAACAAAGATAACTGTGAAAGAGGAAACATCAAAATCGCATAGTTGGCCCATCTGCGATATAATTCTATAAGGTAAGTGTGCAATAGTTACGGACCTTAGGGTTAGGGAGGGTTAAGTGCATAGGTAGGTAGTGTATGTAAGGTTTTGTGTAGGTAATGTATGTAAGGTTTAGTGTAGGGTTTTGTTAAGTGTATGTGTGTGGAATATTTAATTTGTTTGGGTATAGCTCCGTAGGGGAAGTGTGCGGTAGTTATGGACCTTAGGGTTAGGGAGGGGTTAAGGATAGTGCATAGATAGTTGTGTATGTGGGTTAGTGTAGGGTTAGCAGTAGGATTTTGGTGCTTTAATTTAGGATTAGAAGTAGGGTTTTGGTTAGTGTATGTATGTGTTAATTTTATTGTGTTTGGGTAGGTAGTGTGGTGGGTTGGCCGACTATGATGGTTCGATGTTTACAATTTTGTGCGTTAGTCCGTTCAATGTATTCACGGTTCACTCTTTATGTGTCGTGAGATTAGGATTTGGGATTTCCGTGTTTTGAGCATATAAATAGACCCGGCCTTTGACACCATCTCATACACCCTACTTATATCCCAACTGTCCACCCTACACCTCTCTCGTACCACCATCACCTGATTTTCCAGCTACTTGTCTAACCCCCAACAAGCTGTCCAAAGGAAAACTTCAACCTCCCCCTTCCTTCCCACACACACAGGCATCCCACAAGGTTCTGTTCTTGGCCCTCTTCTCTTCAACCTAGTCATTAATAACTTTCATCAATCTATCCCAGACATCTATTATCCAATATGCAGATGACTCAACAATCATCTGCTCAGCCTTCTCCCCCTCCGGGCTCCTAGCAAAAACACAACTAGCCTTCTCCAAAACAGTAACCTGGATGCAGCCTAACCATCTGGCACTAAATGCAAATAAAACCAAACTAATGTTTTTTTTTCCCTACCAAAAACTCCATTGACAAATCCACATTCACCATACAGAGCCAAAACAACACCCTCCTTGAAATTGCCCCAAGCACCAAGCTTATTGGCATCATTATTGATGAAGAACTAAAATGTGACACCCACATCCACCCACATCCACTCCACAATCAAGAAAATCCACCAAAGGTTAGGCCTCTTCTACAGGCACAACCGTTTCTTAAGCCCCTTTACCCGTCAAACTCTTGCATCCACCTTCCTACTCCCCTCCCTTATGTATGGTGCCCCTCTTTTCACCAATCTCCATCTTGGCCTTCGGTCCAAACTTGAATCCTGGTACCACAAAATCTCCAAGTTTGCAACCAATTCAAAAGACTCATCCCACCACTGCCACTCCCTCGTCACCCTCAGCTGGCTTGAACTACCCAACTACCTCAGTTACCTACAACTCCCCATTGCCCACAAGCTCAATTTTAAACCTGCCAACTGCACAGCTCTCGCTACCTCATTAAAACCTTACATTCCCAACCGCTCAGTCAGATCCAAAAACCAAAATCTCCTTCAGGTCTACAAACCTGCACAACCTCCTGGCCATCTACTGCTGTCCCACTTCTTAGCTAAACAGTGGAACTCCCTCCCCACACACCTACGCAGCCTACCTAACCATACAAATTCCAAATCTCAGCTACTCTCTCATCTTTCTTCCAAATGGGAAATGCCCTTGCCACACTCCAACTTAACCCCCCCATTCCACCTTGCACTGACTCATCAAACTACCTCTACTATTACTTCATCCCACCCCTACTAAAAAATCATTTTCAATCTAATATCTATTGTACTATACTCTCCAATCTCAAATATACTATTACCCTCTCCCTGCATATTTTCCTAACCTACGAATGGCTAGTAGCTATATATTTTGAAATGTTAAACCTACAATTGAGTTTATAACAAAAATATTCACTTTATGTAAATGTTGATATTTCTGTATTGAATTTTGTCTTTTCATTTTTGTAATATTGTGACAAGCCAATTGCAAATATCATGGAGCTTATTTGTAAATGTTTAATTAGCTGTATGAACTATGTCCTTTTGTAACATATGAAATTTAACTTGCAATTATTGTGGAGCTTTTCTCCCTGGGCCACCACTGAAAATGGTCTCTTCTTGGTCCAGTGGACTTCCCCGATCATCAAACTTAAATAAATAAATTAAATAAAAATATCACTGGTGATCTGTGTTCCTCATGTCAAAAGTTGGATGATTTGCTTACCATTATTAAAAGTAAAAGTAAATCTAGACTAGGCGTAGTAAAAAGGATTCTGCTTTGTTATGTAACATACGGTGACAGGGAATAAAGATATCTGTCTATCAGAAAACCCTGAGTCTACAGAAAACGGCATCACCTTTCCAATAGAAAAGGTAGAAAAAAGAGGCAAGGGTCGGGTGAAAAGGTAGAAATCAAAATTGAATGTGGAAGGACTGAAGAACATTAGTGCTCTTTTGGGGGCAAAGGTGAGTTTCTGTTATGGCATATGCAAGAGTGCAAGCTGAGCTACCGTTATGGCACAAACAAGGATATGTTGCTCTTGTTACTCTCCTTGTTTTACATCCTGCCTATTTGATCCTGTGAGGTTTGTGAAGTCAGAAACTGCAATGTGTCTCATTACTTTCTAACTTCTCTCTGTAATGATTTCCCATTACAAACTTATGGTGTTATACTGAGGGCATGCAGTGATCATCAGTACTTTGAAGAGGTATGAATGTATGCATCTTTGATGCCTGAGGCCTACTAACTACTAATGGATAAATACAAGTCAAATAACTCACTGCTATCAATGTTACATTGATTTCTGTACATATCTCCCACCTTTTTCTTGCTTACTGTACCATGTGATGACATACAAGGACATGTCATAATATTATTATACAATACAGTACATGTTCAGGACTTACCTTGTAAATGCAGCAGTTGCCACAGTCAGTGTTAGTTCAGGGCTAACTGTCATGCAAGCAGTACACAGCCAATACATGGGGAGGTAAGGGCTCTGAATCTGAGTTGAGGCCAGCAGAGGTTGCTGAGTTTCTATTGTGTGTCCCTATCCACCCTATAGTACTCTACAATGTCCATGCTATGTATGTTGTGATAAGTTAAATGTGGCATGAAAACTCTTCTCTGTCTCAGCCTAGGCCTATTGGCAGCAGCAACATTGCCTGCAGCCCCTAGCACATACAAATGGAGTTAAGCAGCAGCAGTAGCTCCTAACATTCTGTCTGTGTAGACTTTCTGTGTCTGTACTCCACTACTTTTGAAATCTAAAGTAAAAACCAGTTTGGAGTCTACATGGTTGCTTTATAATATGTTGAATAGCTCTACCAGATTTGTTGATTAGCATGCAATTCAGATGCTAATGCTATTATTAGCATCTCTGAAGGGCCGATCATGTTTCCAGAACCTGATTGACTTCTTCGAATCAGTCTCCAGAGCCATGGACGAGGGCAAGGCAGTCCACACAGCCTATCTAGACCTTGCCAAGGCCTTCAACACCATCACACACTCTGCAATCATAGATAAACTTACTAAGCTGGGCATAAATCCCTACATCACTCGATGAGTTTCCAACTGGCTTACTGACAGAAACCACACTGTAAAAGTAGCCGACTCCATATCCAGCTCCAGACAAGTGACAAGTGGAGTACCTCAGGGTTCAGTCCTGGGACCGCTCTTGTTTGGCATCTACTTCTTTGAAGTACAGGCCAACACTAAGGGACTCTGGCTAACAAAGTTTACAGATGACTACAAACTGGGAGCCATAATTGAATCCCCAAATGATGTGGATATTCTACAAAAGGGCCTTACAGAATCAAATGCTTGGTGCCAGAGCCATGGGCTCAAGCTTAATGCCAAGAAGTGTATAGTTATCCCCTTTGGGAAAAAACATGTATCCATGAATTACCACATAGGTGGCAGTACACTAAACACTGAAAGTGTGATAAGAGACTTAGGAACACAGGTGAACAGTGGTCACACCTTCGATAACCACATTGCCACAACAGTCAGGAAATCTTTCTATGTGGCACACTTCATCACTAAGGGCTTTTCATCCAGAAAAAAAGAGGTCATTGTCCCACTGTACTCATCCCTCATTAGACATATCATAGAGTACAATGCCCCATTTGGTATGTACCTCACAAGACATCTGCAACAACTGGAAAGGCCACAGAAACACCTCACTAAAAGAATCACAGGCCTAAAGCAGATGCCTTATGCTGACTGACTAAAAAAAACTCCAGCTATACTCTCGCATATCGTCTACTCAGAGGCGATCTCTGCTTAACATACAAGGCCATGTCAAATCCAGACCTGCTGGACATGCTACATGTAAAGAAATCTCAGTCCATCAGAGCCTCATGCTCCAGGGACCTAAACCTTGTCATTGTAATGAACAAAACATGCTGGAGGGATAGGTTCCTGATCCAGAGACTCCCCACACTTTGGAATAGACTGCCCATACATGTCAAGCAGATCGCCTCCTTTCCCTCTTCAAAAGGAACCTTGACAACTGGATGGGAGATCGAAAATTTACCTGGGGGATCACATCAGTCACCTTGCTAGACAGGGGTCCAGGGAAGTAAATATTGTGGGAAGAAATAGCCAGGGAATTGTTATGGCTAGGCTTGTACAGGCCCTAGGGCTGATAGCCTAGTACAACCTATGAACCTTTGAACAAGCTAAGACAGATGCAATCCATTAACAATCTACTCCATTAAAAGCAGTGTGTAGCTAGCAAACTGATGGTGAGGACACTTGCTACATGTTTGCAGGGTTTCACAAAAGCAAATTTATTCCAAAGATATCTTTACAGAGGAGTGTTGAACTCCAGGAGGCGTGCTACCATTCTGTTATCTATGTAATGCACATGCTGGAATATATTAATGAATAAAATGAAGCAAAGGCTTTTACACGTTTATGTGTATGCATTAGTTAGAAGGGTCTGTATCATTATTTCAAACATTCAGATACTCAAATCCCTGAAGGCTGACACCAAAATTTCGAACCGCAAGTACACCGAACGTTAAAAAGCACAAAATTCAAAATATCGAATTTCCATAGGTGGCCAACTCCACCTACAGCCTACCCAAACAAAATAAATAATCTAAACTTCACCCATGTATCTCCTGTGCTAATTAAATGTGCATAACACACAAATGTATGTGAATGCGAACGATAACACCCAAGTACGAAAAAAGTTTAATTTATGTAGAATGTTCAAACTGCTAACTGTATGTTACACTTTCAACAGTAGAGCTATTAATTTATAGCAAGACCTACAAACACATACAACTTAAGCAGTTTTCTATTGGGCTACACAAATGTATTACTATATATGCACTTAACTTAACCCTAATTCTAACCCTAAAATTAGTATCTATTGCACGTGTACGTTAAATGTATTACTATATATGCACTTAACTTAACCCTACTTCTAACCCTAAGGTCGGTATCTATTGCACATCTATGTTAAATGTATTACTATGCATTCTACACAAGCTCAAAGATGAACTAACCCCTCACCTAAACACAGGTTACGTACCCATAGAGTGGCACACAGTAACAGTTAGTCTGCTCCACAAAGGTGGAGCCACAACAGACCCCGGGAACTATCACCCTATAAGCCTGACTAGCTTGGCCTTCAAGGCTATGGAGAGCATCATCATGGAACTCATTAAAAGAGACATTGGGAACCTCCAAACACTGGACCCTACCCAGTTCGGCTTTGTTAAGGGCAGATCATGCCTCCTAAACCTGGTGGACTTCTTTGAGACAGTTACCAAGGCTATAGACAAGGGAAAGGTGGTACACACAGCCTACCTAGACCTCACAAAGGCCTTAGACACCATTCCCCATTCTGGTATTATAGACAAGCTCACCAGCCTGAACATAAACCCCTACGTGACAAGGTGGATTGCCAACTGTCTCCCGGACAGAACCCACATGGTAAGAGTTGAGGGAGCTAGGTCTGACTCTAAATCAGTTACAAGTGGCATTAAGGAGGGCTCAGTCATAGGACCCCTCCTGTTTGGCATATACTTCTCAGAGGTACAGGCAAGCAGAGGAAGACTATGGCTGATTCCAAGATGGCTGCCGACTAGACTAGTCCCTATTCTTTGAGCTCCTCACAGATCTGTAACATCTCTATTTTTTTACAACTTTGTAACAATATTTTTCCTCAGTTTTTTTTCATAAAAAGATTTTACAAATCTTTTTCCATACATCTGGAATATTTTTATCTTCGGAAATCTTACTTTGGGATATATTTTACCTCAGAACAGTTTGTGGTGTTATCTGATTTGGTCACCTGCTGCTTCAGAATCTTCCTGGAACCTGACATTCTGTCATCAGCATCTTATCTCTGGGCATGGCTACTAAATCTGACTCCATGGAGACCCAGCCTACGAAGGCCAAATTTTCTTCAGTGCTCTCACCTGAAAAAGATACCAGTTCAAAAAGATTGAGAACATCTAAACAATCTCCTGAAACTTCCAAAGTAAGTAACAAAGACTTGAATGACTCAAATTTTTATTTAGATGAACTAAAGCTAGCATTAAAACCTATACAAAGTGCTATTCAAAACTTCTCAGAGCAATTTGCTGACTTTAGTAAAACTTTAAAGCAAATAAATGACAGAATGGATATCATTGAAAATAGAAATTCAGCTTTAGAGATAAAAACTGTTTCATTGGAAAGTGATCTAAAGTCTAAAGATAAAGTTATTTCTGAAATGCAAACTAAATTGATAGACTTAGAAGCCAGGAGTCGCAGAAACAACATTATTATTCGTGGTTTGCCAGAATCTTATGATAATAAAAATCTGCTGTCTGTGACTAAGAGCATCTTTGAATCATTGTTAAACTGTGAAGCATCCTCAAAAAATATAATTGTAGAGAGAGCACACAGAGCATTACATGCTAGTCAAGATACTTCTTCACCAAGGATTATATATACTAAGTTATTAAACTTCCAAGACACTTTTCAAATTTTGGAAGCAGCTAAAAGTAAAAAACAGTTTCTATGGAAATCTCACAAATTGTCATTTTCACAGGATCTTCCTTCTCAAATAAAACTAAATAGACAAAAACTTTCTCCCTATTGTGCAGACTTGATAAAAAGAGGGATAAGATTTCGTATGTCTTATCCAAATACCTTGTCCTTTACATTTAATGAAAAAAGGTTTATGTGTTCTGATCCTAAGGGAGCAAAAGATATTTTTTTTAAAGCATTTAAAAAGCTTCCGGAATCTGTCTCCTAATATTTCACTTATCTGTTGGTTACAAATGTGATGTTTTTTTTTTCTGTAAATGCTATGTTCCTGCAGACAGTATGTGTCATCTATTTTTCAATTTATTTTTAACAAGGGTGTGCACAGTGTTTATATATATATATTATATTTCTTTCCTTTTTTTAAAAAAGGGAAACAAAAAGAAAAGAGATACTGATTTTATTGTCAACAAATATATTTCTTCAGGAATATGGAGCTAGCTTTTGAATTTAAATAAGCCTTGTAATTGCTTTTATGCTTTGCGTAGTAGTGTACATGTTTTTTTTTCTAGTTTCAATAAGTACAGTGCCCTATCTCAGCAATAAGTATTTTGGAGGGAGATTTTGCGACTCTCGAGGCTGGACAGAGCGAAAATCTTCTGTTTTCCTCATCAGCTGCTGTTTTTACTATGCCACGCACCTTCTATGAAGCTACGGAGTTCGGCGGTGACGTCATCATTTGTAGAGGACACTCGCTAGTTTCGTTTTAAAGCTGGCTATTGAATATAACGTTTGCTTGCTCATATGCATTAAACTATGTACTTTTTTTGTTTTTTTTTGTTCTATTTAATATCTGGGCTTACACAATGGATCTATTCTTCAGTTAAAAAGGCATGTTTCGCTCTAGTCAACTGCTGTTTACATGATACTTTCTCGTTTTAGCGTGGTTCTACTTTTATGGAAGAAATGGTGGAAATTGCCTTTATAAGTCCAGAAATAGCTCTGCTACATCTATTTTCGAGGTACAATTTATACTTAATGTATATATTAGTTTATTTTCAAGTCAAAGTGAACTGTTTTGATATCTGGTAAGATAATTTGTTTTTTCATATAATGTGCTCTTAGTATGAAAGCAATGCAGGGGTATTATATGCAAGTTGATTTTCACACGTGAATAGTTAGATAAAACGCTAAACAAATATATATTGGGTCATGTGTTGTAATAGGAACATGATATAGATGTATATATATGTACTGTATAATAATTCTGTCTTCCTATTCAGGCTTAAATGTTTTGTTTAAATAATTTTATGTGTGCATACAGGAGAATTGTAGAGTGCATTTCTTGTTAGTTTACTGCTTTTTTAAATTTAAGAAATGTCTCTCAACTATACAATTCATAGTGTTACAGTCTTTTATTTTATTTTATTTTTTTTTTTTTGATTGACACATTTATTTATTTTGGGATTGATAGGTGAAATGTGTTTCTTGAGGTACAGACATGTTTGTTTCTAGAACCATGTTTCATATGTTTATGCTGTGAGTTAGATTTTACTGTCATAGTTATTCACAAATATCACTAAAGTGAAACATGATGTATTTTACTGTATGATTATTTGCTTAAATTTAATTCATCTTGTTCTGCTATATATATAGTTATTTCTCACATAACCAAAACATCATTTTATGTTTGATACAATCAATATTAGTTTTACAGAAGGTATTATATATATATAGGGTAATGTTAAATCTATCCTTCTTATACTTTTCATACACGGATATATATATAAATTTGATTCATTTTAATATCTTGAATGTGATATTGAGGAAATTCTTTAAATTGCTGTATATTTTACTTAAAATTGGAGCTTGTATACTAAATACGTGAGTAGGGATTGAGTATGTTGGACATCTTGAATTTAGTTAGATATGTAAATATGTTTGATATTATAATAATGTTTTTTTGTTTAGTTAGGCTTTTATACAAAGTTTATTATGCTAATTTGATGCAATTGATATTGATAGTGTTAACCAAAATCACTTACTTGATTCATTTATAATTTTCTTCTCTAGTAGGGGGTGGGTGGCTAGGCACCGGGGTACTTGGGAAGGAATATTATAGGATCTTTAAAACAATCTTTTTGGGAGACATCAAGATACATTATAATAAGTATAAGGAACTGAGGTTTATAGTTAATATTACATTTTGTCAAACCTTAGATATATGTTATACATCTATTTTTATTTAATAGTATGACCTTAAATATTGACTCATGGAATGTGAGAGGATTACAAAATAAAAACAAGAGATCCTTACTATTTCATCTTCTTTTTAAATCCCAGGCTAATATTTGCTTCCTACAAGAGACACACTTAAATAGAGAAGACTTTGATAAAGAAAAAAAACAAGAAATGGATTAAAATGATAGTAGCAGCTGGTAATAATACAAAATCAAGTGGGGTGGCCATTATAATTAAAAACAATTTTCAGGGAACTATTTCTGATGTGAAATATGACGTGAATGGAAGATGGTGTTACATTATCTCCTGTTTCCATAACATTGATAAACCAATTATATTTTTTAATCTTTACGGCCTTTGTGAACAACAACATATCTTCTTTATACAAATTTATAATACTCTCTCCTCTTTTAAAGATCATTATTTTATTTTAGGGGGGGATTGGAATGCTATTATTAATCCGGACACTGACCATACTAGTAGATCCTCCTCGTATAATTTTCAAGCATCCATTGCTTTGGAAGAAATAATAATGGACCTCAACCTTACAGACCCTATTTCTCTTATAAAACAGTATGACAGAAAAGACATCTTCACATATTACTCAAAATGTTATAAGTCATGGTCAAGATTAGATTGTTTCCTTATTTCTAACTTTCTTACTCATAGGAAAATTAATTACTCTCTTGAACCCAGATTTTTTTCTGACCACTCTAGAATATCTCTTGGAATTAGTTTGGCTTCAAATACACTAGATTCATCTTCATACAATAGTTGGACACTGAATAACAATTTACTTTCAAATGAAAATACACATAAATTAATAACTGAAACAATAAAGGAAACATATCTTAATTTAGTCACATCAGATATTCCTTTAGATATACAATGGGCTGCATGTAAGGCAACCCTTAGAGGCATATTAATTAACAAAGCATCATATTTTAAAAAACAATATAGAAATAAAGAATTACAGTTAAAATCAAAAATTCAAATTTTGGAAAATCAATACAGAATGTGTCCTAATTCCTCTGCATATGAACTATTATTAAGTTCCCAAAAAGAATTATTGCTTCTACATCAACATAATCTTACCACATGTCAGAGCAAAGGCTCTTAGCTACATACTCTGAATGGGCACAGGTTCCTTCTAAAGTGCTAGCCAGAATAATTAAAGGTAATCAATCTCTTCCTAGAATTTCGTCACTAAAATATAACAACAAGATTTACAATACTGATCTGGAAATTATGCAGCTTTTTACATCAATGTTCTCAGAGATATACTCAAAGGATAATAAACCTAGGGGTAAACAACATATAGTAAACTTTGCGTCCTCTATTAAATTTCCTAGGTTAAACGATCAACAAAAGAATGCACTCTCTGCCCCGTTGACTATTAAAGAAATATCGGAAGCCATTAGTAGACTTAAGACTAGTAAATCTCCGGGACCAGATGGCTTCACACCTGAATTTTTTAAAACTTACTCATCTGAGCTTTCACCCCTTCTTTTTGAAATTTTTAATTACATAATGATTTATGGCATATCCGACTTGTATTGGAACACCTCAAAAAACATTTTAATTTTGAAAAGGGACAAAGAAAAAAATGATCCTAATAATTATAGACCTATTTCTCTGATTAACATTGATATCAAAATCTTAGCTTCTTTACTTGCTTTTAGACTAAAAAAATGTTTTACCATTCTTGATTTCTTCGGAGCAGGCGGGCTTTATGTCATATAGACATTCATGGGATAATACCTTGACAATTGATTCTCTTATACACTTTGCTAAAAATGACTCTAACCCAATGTATGCACTGATCCTTGATGCTGCTAAGGCTTTTGATAGGGTTAATTGGGATTTTCTTTTTCACATTATGTCTTGCTTCAACATACCATCTACCTATATAGACTTTATTAAAATTTTATATAAAAATTCCTATACCTTTCTTTATATTAATAGGAAAGTATCCAAAAGTATAAAGATCATTAATGGCACAAAGCAAGGATGCCCGTTATCTCCTTTTTTATTTAATCTATATATAGAGCCTTTATTATTATATATAACACAAAATACCTTCCATAAGATTCCTAGAATTCTTAACACTAAAGTTTGTTTGTCGGCTTTTGCAGATGATCTTGTAATATATTTTCAAACACCTTGCTCAGACCTTTCAAAACTAATTGGTTCTATTGAAAGATTCTCGGAGGCCTCAGGATATCAAATTAACACTCAAAAAACACATATTCTCCCCATAAATCCACTTGCTCACAAATCATATTTGTTTCCAGACTCCGCTTTCCGGATAGTTCAGAATTTTAAATATTTGGGGATTTTTATAAATCATAATGGTCTCTCCACATTTCAAAATAATCTAGCTAAAGTATGGTCATCTATTGTACTTGATTTGAATAGATGGAAATTGCTAAATTTATCACTTCTATCAAAAGCAGCAATAATAAAAATGAATATTCTCCCCAGACTATTTCAATTCAATGCTGTGGATCAGTTGATTCCAAAATCTTTTTTTTTCAAAAATTAATAAAGTTCTGGCTAGTTTCTTATGGTTTCCCAAATCAGTAAGAATTTCTTACATTAAGTTAATCTCTCCTAAAAATAGGGGAGGACTTGGTCTTCCGAATTTTCATCTTTATTATTTGATTATCTCGGCCAATAAACTATTATCTATTTTGAATATAAACACTGAGAAGTATAATCAATACCCTATTTGGACAAAATTATGGTATCAACACATTTTAACTAAAAATATTAATCCATTAGCTCTTCCTTTTCTTTCATTAGGTGTCATGAATAAATTAAAAATTCCTAACTCTTTAAAACAAAAAATTATTGCTTTTCAAGAACTGTTAAAACTTGTCAATTTAGAAAATATATTTCAATTAATGCAACCTCTCCATTTAAACCCTAATATTAACTTAGATAATATTTCTATTAATCTTTCAAATTTTCCCCTGATCAAAGATCTCACTGTTTGGGATCTGATACAGTACAAAAATGAAACTCTCATTAATATACGCAAAATTCTTAAGGTTAATGCTAATTATTTAACCATTTTACGTCAAATGAGAGGTATTGTCAATGCTAAGTTTTTACACACCAAAGTAGACAACACAGATATCACTAATTATAAAGTGGTTATACAAGTCCTTACACTTCCAGAGAAAATGTTATCTAAATCTTATAATCTTATAAATCAGATAATTCATAATACAGTTTGCCTCTTTTCTAATTATTGGGACAAACACAATTCTCATATATCTATAAATCAGAAACTCTCAGCTATTAAAAATACACTAGAATACTCGCCTTTCAAAAAACTCTTTTACACTCAACTAATGATTAATAATAATGCATACTTCACTCCTTCTAAACTTAACAAATTTGATGCTAATAAATCGGCCTCATGTTCTTGTTGTTCTCACCCTAATGCAGATCTTCTACATATTTTTTGGTCTTGCTATCATTCACACAAACTTTGGACTTCCCTAAAAGTCCGTTTACAGAAAATGGGTTATCATAAATCCACTCTATCCTGGGAGACTGCATTACTACACATACCAAATATTTATCTCTCCAAATTGGATACACAAGTGTTAATATACATATGTTCACTTATAAAACTCTATATCACCCAAAATTGGCTAGATCGTACTAAACTGAATTGGAATAATTTTAAAATTCTAGCCTGTACATATATTAGTGCGCAGAAAATGATAGTGAAAAGTCCCAAGAAGTCGGCACATATCAACAAAGCTATAGAAAAGGTGTTACATATTATTAATAGTATATAGTTGGCTACTCTCCTTTTGGGATTCATAGACCTCAGTCTCCTTTATATCCTCATACCTGCTTTATTTTAGATCTATACCTACTTTGATATATTCTTTGGTTAACATTTATATATGATGTAGATAGTTATTGTATGTTTTCAGACAGCATTGAGATAAAACATCTATCATACAAAATTGTGTTATCATAAATATCTCCTAACTTTTCATTTTTTTCAATATGTATTTTAATTTTGTTGTTGTTGTATTTTTATTTCAGTATTTTAAAATTCAATAAAAAGTTTTTTGAAAGAAAAAAAAAAGACTATGGCTGACCAAGTTCGCAGACGACTGCAAACTAGGGGCTATAATTGACTCTCTGGCTGACACAGACATCCTCCAAAAGGGTCTTACTGAGACAAATACCTGGTGTCAAAATCATGGCCTCAAGCTAAATGCCAAAAAGTGCATAGTCATCTCCTTTGGCAAAAACAAAGTACCCACAAACTACCACACAGGTGGTAGTCCCCTAAATATGAAAGACTTAATAAGGGATCTGGGGACCCAAGTAGATAGTAATCTCTCCTTTGATAATCACATTACCAAAGTGGTTAGAAAATCATTCTACATGGCCCACCTTATCACAAAAGGGTTTGCATCCAGATCAAAAGAGGTCATTGTGCCCCTCTACTCATCATTCATCAGACCCATCATAAAGTGCAACGCCCCATTTGGGATGTACCTTACAAGACACCTGCAACACCTGGAAAGACCACAGAAGTACCTCACCAAGAGGATCACTGGCCTCAAACAGATGCCCTATGCAGCTCAACTGAAGAAATTCCAGCTGTACTCGGTTGCATACCGCCTACTCAGAGGTGATCTCTGCCTGACATACAAGGCCATGTCCAACCCAGAATTTAAGGACATGCTCCACCTAAAGAAAACCTTATCACCATGAGCCACACACGCTCTAGGGATCTAAACCTCACCACAACAATAAATAAGACGTGTTGGAGGGATAGATTCCTGTCCTAGAGACTTCTCATGCTTTGGAACAAGATTCCAATCTACATTAGGCAGAGCTCCTCGCTAACACTCTTCAAGAGAAACCATGACGAGTGGATGGGAAACAGAAAGTTTACCCCAGGGACCACTTCAGTGGCTCTGCTGGACAGAGGCACAGGAAACTTATCTAAGGGGGTGGCAAAAGCCAACACATTCTGGCTAGGCTTATAAATGCCTTTGGGCAGATAGCCTAGTACCTACCTATGAACCTATTAACCCATGAGCCTATATATGCACTTAACTTAACCCTACTTCTAACCCTAAGGTCAGTATCTATTGCACATGTGCTTTAGTTTCCTATACAGGATAAGGGAATCTCCTACTCCTGTTTTACCTTAGTAAACATGATGTGGCCAACTATGGAAATGCGATATTGTGAATTTCGCGGTTTTTAACATTCAGTTTACTTGTGGTTCAATATTTTGGTGTCGGCCTTTAGGGATTTGGGTCACTGAATATTCGAAATAATGATATAGACCCAGTTAGAAATGTGCTGATAGCATTGCCATGTTTGTCAAGCCATTTCAGAGGTACACATGATTGACAATACATGAAAATAGAATGCTGTGTGATAAATATGTAGAAATGTTTTAGTGACAGGTCTTTTGAAAGCAGTTTTAGCATTTCAAAGATGTTTTATTAGCAAAATGGTTAATTTACCTGTTCTTTTGTGGGTGGGGGAGCAAATAAGAGTTACTGTTATGTCACAAACTAGAATGGACTGTTCTTTTGGGGGAGCACAGCTGAGTCACTGCTATGGCACAAACAATGATATGCTTCTCTTGCTACTCTCCTTGTTTTGCATCCTGACTGTTGTTAGTATTTCACATCTGTAGTGTGTTGTATGTTTTTTCCAGTGGGTAGTACTGACTGCCTACCTTTACTGTTTTATCTGGAAACAGTTACTTTGTAGTTATGTGATACTTATGTCTAATATCATTTTGTTGTCTTTTAGGACACAATGTCAGTGAGGTGGATACCCCCATTCAGTGATGAAGGAAAATATTATTTTTGATGCTGTCCATCAACATGGGGCATTTCTGCAGGGAAGGGGTCGGTGCAATATGACACACAGTCTACAATTATGGCAGCACATTGTAGACAACATCAATTCTGTGGGCAGCCACATTTGGACCTATGACTGGGTGTGCCGCAGGGCCACTGACATGCTTACCATTGTACGGAGACAAGCAGCTGCAGTTCCCGGAGACCAAAGGGTAACCAGGGGAGGGCCTGCTACAGAACTACCTCTTACCCCCATTGAAAAGTTCCTGGCAAATATCCTCCAACATGAGATCTCACAGCAGAGTCTACCACAGCATGTCTTTGATGTGGGAGCCACTCCTTCTGAGTCCCAAGAAGAGCTTCCAGGGAGGCTTTATTATATGACCAGTTGAATACTGTTGTGTAGTAAAACAATTAAAATAAAATTACTTCTGTGTCACATGTCTTTTGGGGGGGGTTGAAGGTTACTACAGTTATAAACTCCATTTGGAGTTGTCAGCCACATTCTTGTTGAATGTAGAGTTAATGCTGATATAGAAGAGTACATGTATTACCACCTGTCTTACTGTTAAATGTGATGATGTTATCTTTACCTTTTGCTTAACTTATTTCAGGACCATTAGGAATCCAGCAACATATTCCTCCTGCAGATGGTAAGCCAAATACATTTATGTAAGTACTACAGATCAATTTTAAGAAATATAATGTGCCATTTTAGGCCTGTTGTGTGTAGTGCTGTACTATTTGTAATAGTGGCAGCACTGTTAGTTGTTTATCATATATTGCACATAGTAGTGCAGGCATTAATGAATGGCTGTGTTTCTGACTTTTTATCATAGGTGATCATGACAGTGAGAGTGTGGGCCCTGTGCCACCTGATGTCAGTGTCTCAGCAGACACTGGTTATGATGGTGGCAAAATTGAGGCACAGTCAAGGGGTACACGGGGTGAATCTTATACAGATGTTGACATCCAGCCACCTCCTTCATTTTCCTCAAATACAGCCAGTAGGCCTATGTCTACCTGGTCCACTGAGCCCACAGATATTGGACAGATGAAGGGGAGGATATTGATCAGGGAAGTGTGGCTACTGTGGCTTCAGTGCCTGTTGACTCTGGTCATAGACAAAGTGTGGGTGAGGTACCATGCAGGAGGCCTTGCTGTTCATCCTCCACCTGGTGCAGGTGTCTCTTCCACTGTCACTCAACATATATGTAAGACCATCATGGAGGCACAGGCACATTCAGAAAGGTGCTCTAGACAAATGCTCAAGGTTGTAGATGTGGCACATTCTGACTTCTGTGACTGCCTACACTGTGTTGCCGATGCAATGGATTGGATGAATGACACATTGGAATGAGCAGTCTCTGATGGAACATCTGCGGGGAGGGGAAAGGCATCCTCATTGTTGTAGGTCAGCTGCAACATCTGCTGACAGCCAACTTGGCTGTGCCCAATCACACTCCTGTAGAGGGTGTACTTTCACTGGTCTGTCAGTAATTGTGCTGTCCACAACCATACATGGTAGGCCATGGGTTTGTGGTCCTCAGCATTCCCATGAATGTAGCATGTCCAGCACACATCAGGCACATTCAGGTAGCAGCACTGCATCTGACCTTGGGCATGCAAGTGCCAGTGCAACTCCTGGCAGAGCCAGTTCTCATGGTCGGGGACAACAATGATGAATTGCCAACTCTACCATGCATGGCTCACACATGTCTGACATACCAAGATATAGAGCTAGTACTGAGATTGGCTGTGTTCATGCAGACTCTTCCACACTGCCTTCACATGGAGGACTCCTACAGACACACACACAACAGTTACATGATTCAGCCTGCCTGCTTCCCTTTCTTCCTCAGACACACTCATCAACCTTTTGTGTCAGCCTAGACTTCCTGACCCCCTACTCTACACCATGTACAAGTGATGATAACTGTGCCATATTCTTGTTTTCTCTCTTTTGGATTCAGGGATACAAAAGCTTTGTTTATAATGTACAGGGTGCATAGCTACCTTAGTGCTTAGTATATCTCTATTTGTGTTGTTGAATTGATAATTGTACCTATCACTTATATTTGCCTTGCCAAGTTATACAGTGGCTAGCACCATCATTTCACTACTTGCTAGTGTATTTTCTTGTAAGGGTTGTGAAGTGAGGAAATGTAATGTGTTTCATTACTTTCTAACTTTTCCCTTTAATGATTTTCCAATAAATACTTATGGTGCACATCATAAGTCACGCCATCATATTCAAATCTCCGGACTGTATGGCCACACTGTAGTCAAATGTCATTAGAATAGCAATACAGTATAATGCTTTCTTTTTCATGAACATCACTAGACATGTTCAGCAGCTGGACAGAACACAGTTTTTTCTCATCAGGATAACAAAGGGTCTACTAACCATGCCATGATGTATGCAGATAGATTAAAAGACATGTCATTGTAATCTGCCTGGTATCAGATGAGTGACATCTGCCTGGACTCCAGGCCAGTGTCTGATCATGCCCTGGTGGGAAGACTGCATATGTAATAATCTGATATAGCTGATGACATCAGCATTGTCTGTTGAGCATATGGTAATAACAATGTCCCACATGCTGGTTTAAAATACTCTCTGTAATGTCAAGTAACAGCTCTCTCATACACACACCCAGTTGACTGCACTAAGAATAAAACCCCTGCCTATCTAAGTCCACAGGCTATAGAACACAGTACTTTACAGAAGCAACACAGCACAATGCTGACTTTTACTTGGCAGCAGGTCAACTTATAGTGGATGACATCAGCAGGCCTTGTGAGAGAAAAGAAGTTATGAGGGCAGCATGAACTGGATGTGTAGGCTTGTGCAAGAATCAAAATACTGGCAAGCCATGCCATTGGAGAAGTACCTGTAGGATAGCACTTCTACGCTGCTAAGTAGAAATACACACACACAAAGTTGACTGAAGTGAGAACAGAACCACTGCCTATCTAAGTACAGAGATTACAGAACACAGTACTTTACGCAAGCACTGCAGCTTAAGTTTGACTTTTATATGGCTGCAGGCCACCTCATAGTGGATGACAGCCTACCTAAGTACACAGACTACAGAACACAGTACTTTACTCAAGCACTATTGCACAAGTCTAGCTTTTACATGGCTGCAGGTCAACTTATAGTGGATGATATCAGCAGGCCATGTGGGGAAACAAGAGGTTGTGAGGGGTGCATGAAATTAATGTGTAGGCTTGTGGATGTAGCAAAATACTGGAAAGCCATTCAATTGGAGAAATAACTGTAAGATAGCATGTCTACTCTGTTGAGTAGAGATACATACACACCACATTGACTGCAGTGATAACAGAACCCCTAGCTATCAAAGTGCACAGACTACAGAACACAGTACTCTACAAAAGCACCATGGCACAACTTTGACTTTTACATGGCTGCAGGTCGACTTATAGTGGGTGGCATCAGCAGTGGATGTTGGAGAGAAGATGTTAGGAGGCCTGACTGAAATGGATCTGCAGGCAGGTGTAAGTATCAAAATACTGTCATTTTATGGGATTGGGGCAGTAACTGCAGGATACACACTTGATGTTCTAGTCAAACACATGCACCCACTCACACACACACACACACACACACACACACACACACACACACACACACACACACACAGTTGACTGCAATGAGAACAGAGCCCCTACTTATCTAAGTGCACATACTACAGAACTCAGTACTTTATGCAAGCACCATGGCACAAGTCTGACTTTTATATGGCTGCAAGTGAAATAGTAGATGACATCAGCAGGCCATGTGGGGGACAGCAGGTTGAGAGGCCTACATAGGCACATAGATTCATAGGTACATATTAGGCTAGTAGCCTAACAGCACAAAGGTGTGTGGAAGCCTAGGTGTGTAAAAACACAAGTACCCTTATTGAGAATAGTTGGATGTTTGAGTTTAGGAGAACAAGGTTGTCATCACCACCAACTGGCCCTGTCCATGAGGGAGCAGACAACATTATATATTTCACTTGGTAGTGTACTTGACATACAGTATGTGTGTAAAAAATAATGAGACCCCAGGGTTGTACTGCTTTGTGGGGAGGGGGGCAACACGTGGATGTATTGTGAATGTATGACTTATAATTAAATTGTGCCCTTAGTTTGCAATGTTTCCACATGTATTTTTATGTCATACAAAAGAAATGGACAATAAACACCAATAAGAAAGCATCATATATACAGTTCCATAGCACAGTGAACAGCGGATTTGCGCTATGGTTAACATGCGCAAGTGAGTAACACGTATCTGCATGCAAGCAAGCAGTGTCCAAATGCGAGACAAATTGCTAACATCTGCCAAGCAGAATGCAACAGTGGCAAGCAACTGCATGTATAGTTAATTGTGTATGTGTGTTTTGCAAAAGTTAAAGCCATGCCGGTCCAGATAGCAGGAATACATTTACATGACTATAGTACACAGTATATCAACAGTTATACATTTGATAATAAATGTGATAATACTTAGATTATTCAATCAGTAAAAGTAATACTGTATGGAATTTGATGTATTTGAACCCAGAGCCATGTGTATGGCAGTTCTGCACCTACACATGTTGCCATAAGAATGTTGAGGAAACAGGTGTCTGTTGCACTTCATTGCTGTAAGTTGCAATGTCACAGCAGTAAAACAAAGGTTGCACACTCTGCACAAGAACCCAGTACCATCTGTACTCCAGGCCAGGTTTTTACAATGGCCAAAGGCATTAACTGAATGTATGTGGTTTCTATTTTTCCCTGTCTGTTTCCTAGGTGGTCCACTGTGTCTTTTGCAAACCAGATGAACACAGCCAAACCTGAAATATATTTGTTCCCTTCTTCCACTGTTTGTGCTGTGTGGCCATTCACACAAAAAGTGCAATTAAAAATAAGAAGAATTAGAAAAAAACTTAGTAATGGACACATATAAGTACAATAAGTGTCTGTTGTCATATGTTAAGGTATTTTCTGTACAAATCCCACCACTATTTACTTGATTACTGCACCAAGTTTAGAAAGAGAGAGATATACCATAATACTATTAAAGAACATATCCTAGGTTCAGAACTTACCTTGAAAATGCAGCAGGTGACACAGTTTTATTTCATGGCTAACGTTTCCTTGTCTCTATTCCAATGGTATTGCAGTATTCAGAAAAATTAAGAATAGAGGTTACATGGATGCATTATAGCTTGTGGAATAGCTCCATTGTGCTGAAAACCACCTGCTTATGCTATAATTAGCACCTAAAAAACACCTGCTGCTTAACTGAGTATGTTAACTCCATTGGTGCTCATTAGTGCACAATGTGCACCTTTGCACTGCTGCGTGCACCTACACTTAGATAAGATAAATACAGATAAGCTTGGTAATATTTGCTATCGCACAAACATGCAGCTCAAAAAATGAAAGAAAGGTTGCAGACCCTGTACTAGAATGCAGGACCATCTATAATCTAGCCGTACACATACACATGCTGCCACAAGAATAGTTATACAAAAAGCACTGAGAGATCTGTAATTAATTCACCTGTTTCCCGTGGTTGTGATAAGCTCTGCATTGCACAATGACAAAATTAAAAAGTTAATGTACACAGAGAAGACAGATTTTAACAAAAATAATGAGGATGAAACAGAACTTGTGAACTTTGCACTGCTTACATGTACTTTCACACTTCACAGACCTACATGTACACCTCTGTAACTGTAACCTGACACACACCCCTGATGTCATCATTCACTGTTGCCATCCATTGAAAATGAACTCTTTAAAAACATCACTACATGGTTACAATTTTTGGGGATTCAGCAATTTTAATGAGTGTTGACCTTGTTTGCATCTTCACAATGCTGACAACCCTGAATCTACATGGTTGGGAACTGTTTAGGTAGGGAAACTGCAGGGGAGTCCAGTGTTGTACACACAAGGGCAGGTATTAATTTTCTATATATCTGCACAGAGGAATACAATTCTTGTTAAAACTTGACTGCATTCCATCAGCTACATACTGCATATGCTTAAATGACTTGTCCACATTAGTTACAAGTACATTCTTCATTTGGGGGTAAGGGAGTGAAAATACATTTATGTCATGGCACTTAGTAAGGAATTCTTGCTATTGATAATCTAATTTTCTAGCATCCACAATATCTAATAATGTACAAAAGAAGAGTTTGCAAACAAAAGACAAACTAAATGCAAACAAAAACTTCTTCGACTATGCAAATAAGAAAAAGCAGAGCAGAACAGGTGTTGAATGCTTTCATTCTTTAATCATAACAAGAATTCTTCAGAAAAACAGTTTTAGAAATTAATACGTAACTGATAAGCAGTACATTAAATATCCTTGCTGGTGCCAATTAAGCAGCCAATAAAATGTGAAAAACACTTTAAATTAGCTGTGAATGATAAATACAATCTTTGGGCTAAGACAAGCCAAAGGCAATAAAATGTTGCAGACAATCAGTTATTTTAGTGAACCTGTAAAGTCTTTGAAAAAATAGGTAGTTGTGAGGGGGTTACCTCAACCATCATAAAGCACACTTAAGATTCAGAGCTTCATTCACTCCTGGGAAAGCCTCTGATGAGGAATAACTGCCACTTTTACTCATAAAACTCCAGTAAAGTATCTCTATCTCCATAAAATAAATCTACCTGCTCTAAAAATAGGAATACAAATTACTTGACTGTGTTTACCTAAAGCATTATTTGTCTCTATGCATTATGTATGGCTGCACAGTGTTCTTTGATGTGACTTGACAGTTTCCTCAATGTCTTTCCTCCATAAAAACTGTGTCAGGTAACATAAACCCCTGCATAAACCACGTTGATGCTATGACAGTTAAAAGAATCTGTGGAAAACCACTGTAAAGTTACAATGCTGAACAACACAGCTTATGCCATTGTAGACAAAATTGCAAACCACACACGAGCCACAGGCAAACATGCCTGGAGGTTTATCAGTGTCATTAGAATGTTCAATCATAAATGGTGCATCTGAATGTTTGAACGAGGTTCGCAATCATTTAGTTTTCTTGTGTGAGAAAGTTGGTGCAGTTCCTAATACTGAGGTTAATTCCTGTTACAACACATAATGTCCCAGTTTTTAGAACTAATTGTCTCTAATTAATCTCTGGTCTAAACAAATAGGAAGTAGAAAACTGAGGGTCTGCGCTAAGTATTCTCCTGATAGGTCTTCAAGGGGGTTCAGTTCAAAGCAGAACTTTGGGTGTTTGTTGATTGGGTGCTTGCTGAAACCCAAACTTGAGTATTGGTCGGAACTTACAGTTGTGTGACCTATTCACTTCCATAAAGATATTCTGTAACAATGGCAGTGGATAATTTCTATTTACAAAAGGATTGCAGAGAACTCTGCTTTCCTGAATAAAAATATGTCATTGCTATTAATAATGCAGGAGTATCTAATGAATTGCCCCTTACAATATTTTTCTTCATAAAAACAGATGCTGGCTTCTAAAATCCAAGTAATTATTATTTTAAGTCTTTTTTCTGAAAGTGTTAGATTCCCAAGAAAGATTATCTATGTTGACAGTGATTTTAGTGTCTAAAAACTAGAAAAGCTAGAAGAAGCTAATCTTTTCAGAGAACCTTCTTTTCCAGTGGCACTAGAAAAAAATACTGAAAGGGCTGCTGTCTGTGATTGTAAAGGCCTATCCTGCTCTGGGAGCTGATTTGTATTTCACATCCCCAGACATGCAGAGGGAGGATTCTGAAGCTCTGAAAGACTGAGAGAGAGACAGTGGTGGGGCACTACAACCCTAATGCCAGTAAAATAATTTGTTTGTTGAACATCCCTTTTTCAGTGCAGGCCTGGTGAGAAAAGCTCCAACATAATGCAAAAATATTCATGAACAGACAAGAAGTTATATAGATTAACAATTACACACACATTTGCTAACAGATTACATTCCTATTAAATAAATAAAGGAAACTATTACAGTATAAAAGATATTGATGTGTTTATTAGATATTGAGCATTAATCATTAGAAGAGGTGTATCAGTGGATCTGTCAAACAGGTAATAAATCTTATAATTAGAGATTAGATGTTTAAGTCTATCTTTATACAATATATTTTTGAAATGCTTTATTTATTTGGTAAAACATCTTTGAAATAGGTCTAAAGATACAATATTAGATAATGAAAAATAAAGAAATCAAATTATACTCAATAACACAAATAATTCAAGCTATAAAAATGACTAGGACCTTTGGTTCTTTGGTATCTGCTGTTCTCAGAATTAATCCCATTTTTGTCAGTGATTTAGATTTGATAGCTTTTGTATGCAATATAAAAGTTAGTCCCTTACACTACTAAGGTCCCAAACCTGGTTACCCATTTCAAGTGCTTTTCCTGCCATAATTATCCTTAACTACAGATATTCCCTAAATTGTGCAAGTTTTCATTTTTATAATTAAATTGAAGTCCTACTTTAGCTGTCCATTCACGTAGGCTATTCAAATACAGATTGAAATCATCCACATATTTATAGTTGTTTATTTCTGCCCCTGCTTTGTGGTTATCAACATATTGACACACCCAGAATTTATCAGAACTGGGTAACAAAAAATACCATATTAAATAATGTTGGGGTACTCTCCTTGAATTAGTCAACCAATTATATCTTAGACCCTTGAAATTAAACCATTGTTTATTGTCAGTTAATTTAGTGACCCAATTTATTATATAATGTTTTACCTTTAATCTTTCAAGGTAGAAAGCTATTTGATCATGTAATAATTAAATGCTTTATTGCCATCCAAGTAGATAACCAAGCAATCTTTATCCTTTTCTCTTATAAGTGAGAGTTTATAACAAAACTTGGATTGCTACACTAAGGTTGATCTAGCTTCAATAAAGTTGCACTGTTTACAGTGACATTTAGGTCCATAAATGATCTCTTTACTAATGTAATATGCATCATTCAAAACATTTCCCAATAACTGATGCAACTCTAATTTTGCACCTAATTTTAGAAAGGATGTGTGACTAGATGTGCTCTGCCTGACTACTGCTGATCTCTGTCTGCATTCAATTTTGGATTGAAGTTATTTATTTAAGACTTGGTTACTTCAATTTTTTTTATTTTTGCTCTTATATTAAATTTTGTTTTGTTTTACTTTTTTTTTGTTCTTTTTGGAGTTTTAGGGTATCTTGGCTAGGGTCAGTTAGAAAAGAATTATTTTTCAGACAGCAAATAAAATTCAGCTATTTAGTGGCAGGAATAGCATTCCTCATTTAACTACAAGTATTTAGTGATATCTTTATTTAGCTGTAGTGCTGTGTGACTTGTTGTTCTCTGCCTGACTATTGCTGATCTCTATCTGCATTTGATTTTTGATTGGAATTATTTGTTTAAGATTTGGTTACGTCAATGTTTTATATATACTCTTATATTGCATTTTGTTTTGTTTTATTTATTTATTTTTGTTCTTTTTGGAATTTTAAGAGGGTCATGGCTAGGGTCAGTTAGAAAATAATTATTTTGCAGACAGTGAATAAAATCCAGCTAATTAGTGTGAGGAGCTGAGAAATAGCATTCCTCATTTAAGTACAAGTATTTAGCGGGATCTTTACTTTTCTTTAGAGAATGGGAAAACCATACATTGGCACCTTGATTGAAGAATGAACGTTCTCCAGCAGGATGTTAATGTACAGGTAATGTTCACTGAAAAAATGAGTCCACCACTTCACAGCAGAATATTAAGCTGCCATGAAGCTTGGACAGTAAAGAAGCTAAAAGTCACCTTTATTTTACACTCGGTAAGAAGCACTTTTGCTGTTTAGTGAGTATAAAATTGAAATAGAGAATGTTTACAAAAAATAAAAACTTGTGTTGATGTTTGTGTGCATGACTGTACACGTACATGAAAGTAAGAGTGAGATTGATCAAGCCATTATTTTAAGCTCATTAAGCAGCATTTCTGGTGTGTGTGTGTGTGTTTATTTTTATTTATGAGTGTATGTGTGCTTGGTGTGTATGAAAGTGGAAGTATGTGTGGGTGTGAGTGTGAGAAATAGAGAGTGAGCAATTAAGCAGTGGCAACAGCAGTTAAGAGGTATGCATACCTCTCAATCTCTTAGCTCCAGATATCTGAATAAAACCTAAAATAATGGGAGAGGCTATAAAATAGGAACAGATTTTAAACAATGCTCTAATAAACTCAGGAAGTTGCTGTCCTGCATTTTTCTGAAGGAAATGAAGTCTGAAACTCAAATGTATGTCATTATTTAGTGACGCCATCCTCCAATGATTTGCCAGCAAACCTCAAATTTTATGAGGAACAGACCCAAAACAAAAGTTAAGTAAACATCTGGACATTCTTTGAACATCTGGACAGTTGAGAGGTATGAAACAGGAAGGTTCTAAAACAGGGATGGATTTTAAATATTGCTCTTATAAATTTAGAAAGTTGCTAGAATATCAAGATTTGCTTTTGTATGCATTTTCTGAAAGAAATGAAGTCTGACCCTCAAATGCATCTCATTAATTAGGGGCAGATTCAGTAGTTTGCGGATTTCAGGGGATTACACCAATATCAGTGTTAAACTTGGCGATAATGGTGTAATATGAAGATGTACTACAATAATCTGAGAATACCTTGGTGCACAAAGAGAGTGCTGCAGTAGTAACAGCACACTAAACAAACCCACAAATAATCCATAAGTTATGAGAAATCATTGTCAAAGCATGTTGTACATTAACAAAGTTACGGAAAATTATCACAGCTCAAGAATCTTGATAGTCTTACATACATATATCAGAATTTGTCCAGTAAGGTTAAGAACAACTATGAAATATAACTGACTCTGTTATTATAAAAAAAAATAGAAAGAACATGGCATCAGTTCCGATCAAAGCTGCAGGCATTCATACTACATATTTTAAAAGTATGCTCAGAACATTTGACAACTACAGATATTTCCATAATTCATTTACTAACAAAATATACTTTCCTTAAAGCTCCATGTCTTTTGTAATACATATCTGCAGACATCTGTACATTAAGCTTAGAGACAACTACAAATATCTCCATAACTCATGTATTAAAAAAATATGCCTACTTAAACTTACTGATTCTGATGGAATCTGTAAAATTTTGAATAAAAATGAATACAAATGAAGGGCAATCACAGCTATATTGCCACAGCTAACATTAGCTAACAGTGAGTTCAGGACTTGTGTAGGGAGCGCAAACAATATACACAACCAAGGAAAGGGGGAGATAGAAAAGAAGATGTGGGGTATGGATGATGAAGAGGGACAAACAACAGGGATGTTATAATAGGAAAATCTGAGGGAAAGTCAGAGAGGCTTTTTTGGTGGAAAATGGCCCCCTTTTTAAAGAATAGAAGGAAAAGTGGGGAAGAGGAGGAGGAGAAGAACATTATACAGATATAGCCAAGAGCAAATATTGCAACAGATGACATACAAAGGTTGGAAAAAAAAATTAATGAAGAGGAAGTTACACAGATGGCACACTGCGGGCAATGGGAAGTCATCAAACAGAGTGGGGATGCATACTAGCCATGTTGGCATGTGGTAAACATTTCTAGTATTCACTATCACGTTATGACATAATGAAAACTGTGGCAGTCACAACTGGATCTGTATGACCAATAGTAGATGTGTTGGAAGGTAATAAATAAGGATCAGATTACAAATTGGATAAATACACATATATCTAAGAAGTCTATCAGCAGTGTAAGTGCAAGCCAAACAACATCACAGATGAGCAAATGGAGGTCACAATGCTAAATAAATCCAGCAGAGGACAGAACTGAACCTACAACCATGCATGTGAAAAGGAAACAACTGAAATCAAAGCTAAACAGGAATACTGCATAAAAGCAACAAGTTGGCTACTAAATACACTAGTAGATGTACACAACCCAAACAACATGTCATGAAATGCATATATGTCACACACATATGCCACGTCAAAGGCAACACATAGGTGTAGGAGTATATGTATGACTATCAGTTGCCTAAATGGAATGCACATGAAAGGAAGGTCAGTATACATACACACACCAGTGACATGTAAGAATATTTGTAAAAATAATTTTGAATCCATTTAAAACCATTTCATTTATAATATATTTTATGCATAATCAGGTTTTATGACTATAAATGTGTGCACCTGAATTTTACAGAATGTTATATGTATTTTGACATATTTTTATGCTGTCTTCTGCTTATTGTGTTTATTGAACTCTGGTCATGATTGGCTAATTGTTTTACTGGGACAGTATTACTATATAAATAGGGTCTGGTTATTTGGTTCACTCTAATCTGATGAAGTTTCTTTGTAAGCTGAAAACGTGGTGATCAAGTTTTGAGTTAAAGTTAAGTTTTAGTTTTTATTTTTTTATTGCAGTGATTAATAAACTGTGTTTTGGACTATTGGGTCATCCCTCCAAGTGTTCTTTTACGTGATTTCTTCGTTTTGATTTTTGGGCAAATTTTTCCACTGAGGTTTTGGATTTATCAGGATATATATGACTATCAGTGGCCTAAATGGAATGCACATAAAATGAATGTCAATACACACACACACACACACACACACACACACACACACACACACACACACACACACACACACACACGCACACACACGCACACACACACACACACACACACACACACACACACACACACACACACACACACACACACACACACACCAGTGACATGTAAGAATATTTATAAAAATATAACACTGCAGTTTAAAAATATATCAGGTTGTGCACATGGATTTCAACAACGTCGATTGATTAACACACAAGTATAACAATGAGGATGTATTGCAAGCAGTAGCCAGTGACTTGTGTGAAGATGTCCTGTATCTGTATAATGGCCATACATTTGGCACATGTTCACTATATCAACAATGTAATACATGACAATGGTCAATAATTGCAACAAAGGTGAAAGTCTTCAAAACGTAATTCAGAATTTTGAAGGCATAATGGAGGTGGCCAAACTGGGCCCACATGAGTGGAAAGCAGGACAAGGTAAGGTGATACACTGCAAATGCATGTGTACAGTACACAAGGTTCTGTAGAATCCAAACCAAAATATATATAAGCAAAAGGCAAATGTATGTTACATGGGCAGAATGATTTCTGAAGTCCATAAAAATGGCCCTGTATAAATCAAACATATACAGTAATGTGCAATCATGTAACATCAATCAATATGTAAGCAAGCTAAGAATTTCCACTACAACAACAACACATATATTGTCTTACAAATGTTGAGTAAACAACCTCGTGTATATAACACAGCATAATCATTACTGAACAGAAGACCCTCCTGTTAGGATCATTACAGCATATCAGCAGTTCGTCAGTGAATGCTTACATGTCAAAGGTACAATTGTGTGCCAGTATGGATCAGACTTTGTGAACAGACGTGCAATCAGTTAATGTGTACAATATTTGTGAAAGGTGTGAACTTATGTGAATAAGTAATGGATGTGGAAATGTAAGATACAGCAAACATGGGGTAATGTTCTGTTACAGAATAAATTATCTGTAACAAAGTGTATACATTAATGCTTTATCTATGTTTGATGCAGTCAGAAAAGCAGGACTGTCCGTAGCTTTTACATAGCTGTATATGACCCCACAAGGCATCAGCATTACCAATACATGGCACACAACATCACATCATGCCAGTGGGACATCATGTAAAATGTCATGTAAAACACATGGGAAATGACATGTCCTTCTGTTGTACATACATGATATGGCATATCTCAGTGGTAGAGTTGGACTATGGACAAAATCTGTTGTTTATCATTTGTCCTCAGTAAAACATATGTTTACATTTTTTTTTCAGCAGGAGCTGCAGGTTAACAGTCACAATGCATGGACAGCTGAATGTGAACAGAAAGTGTAATGTGTTAATATGTGTCATGTGCACATTGAAACATAATTAAATGTCACATGATGATAACACATAAGCAAGTCAGATTTGTGGTATGCAAGAGTGCATATACAGTCTGATCAATTATATGGCAATCAGAATGTTGGCAGCATACAACAATTGAGCACATAGATATTACTTATAGAGTGGTGGGACTAGGCTGATGAGGATGAGCCTCATGAATGATCTCCTGGGTCATCTCCCTAAACAAGTCAGTAATAGTCCTTGCCATATCCTGGAAGAATGTCCCCATCATGTCTTTCATCTGTGTTCAGAATACATTAGTCACAACCTCCCAGATCTCTTCCAGATAACAATCTCTCTTCCAATCTTGACATAGTCTCCTCTGTGGTGCAGCAGGCATGATGGCTTGGGTAGGTGCATGTTCAGCTTCCACAGCATCATCGTCTTCACCATCATCACCATCATCATCTGAGGACTCTGGCAGTGGCCTGGCATGTCTTCATCCTCATCTAATAGGTGAACATCCACAGGCTGCATGATCTGTCAAGATGAATTGCAAAACATGACAGAAATGACATGCAAATGTGTATCACACATAATGTTCCCATGAAGATCATAGCAGAACTGAATATGAAACTGATGGACATATCTGTAATTTAACATACATAATTAGCATACCATCCACTGCTGACTTCTGAAAATGCAAACATGATACTGGAGGTATAGTAGCATAGATCAAACTTCTTATTTAAAACGCAGTTTAATTTTAAATGATGCAAACATTAGAAAGTAGCACAATTTTAATCAAAAGAATTGTTGATAGTGAACGGCTCATAATGCATGTAATGCATTCCATATGTCACTTTATCTATAGTTGTGGAAATGACCAATAACAGAACATTTCAGACAGAATATATCCATCACCAATATGAGCAATACAAACAAGGCCATGCAATGGCATACATAACATAGCATACCGTTAGAAATCAGGACATCACCTGAACATTTGAATAATGGCCAGCATGAAGCATGGCAACCATATGCAAATCACACAAATGTAACATATCCTGACATTTGAATGGAAGCATTCCTGACAATGCCTCATGGCAAATTAATATAACTAGACTTTGGAAACATTATCTTGTAAATGTCAAGATAACATTATTATGATGATCTGCACTCTTTAATAATTTAGTCTGCCTCAGTAAACTGTTCATGTGAGTTTATGGAAGTAGGTCATCATTTCCTTTCTTTTTCCCTTGCATGTGTTCCCTGAACAGTTAGGTCTGTGTGTGAATGTAAATGTGTGGTCCATCTGAAATTTACCCCCCTCCCCAATCACCACCAGATATCCTGAGAGGAATACTGTTTACCACATTCCCCATAGCCATCCCTAGTAAACATCTCTGTAATGCACTTTGCAAGTAAAAATACACTGCATCAATGGGCCCCAATAATATCCAGAAATTATTACTACATAGCGTAACTGTAACCTTCAGAAAGTCAACCATCCTGGATAATTAGCGTGTTGATAATATGATCACAACAGTCAAGCCAGTGATCATGAGTCTTTGTATGCATGTACACAGTAGCCTTACCTTTGACCACCATGTGGCCACAGTGGTGAAGAAATTATTTTGTTTTGCAGCATAGCATGTAACTGGTCCACTTGAATCACTTTTTAACTGTCAGGTTTTGTGCACAAATAACAGAAGATGACTTCAGTAATTCTCTTGAACAAAGGATTTCAAAAGACTCATCAGGGAAAACACAGGACCGTAAGTCTGATGAGCTTCATATGTAACCCCATGTAAAGATTCATCATGGACATGATAAATTAGGATATAGATAACAAACAAATGTTAACCCTATCACAGTTCAGCCTTGTTAAAAAGAAGGTCATGCCTATTAAATGTTGTGGACCTCATTGAGAGTGGCAAAAAAGCAACGGATGTGGCCAAGATTGTGCACACAGCTTACCTCGATCTGGTCAAACATTTTGATATATTACCCAACTCAGGCATTATAGACAAGCTCAGTAAATTAAGTATGAATACTTTTATCACCCAATTGATAGGCAAATGGCTCACTGATGGGACACAAAAAGTGAAAATAGGCGTGGCTATGTCCACCAAGAGGTCAGTCACTTGCAGAGTCCCCCATGGCACACTACAGGGGACATTGCTTTTTGGCATCAATGTCTCTGAAGTAGAAGCAAATAGTGAAGACTTATGGCTGACTAACTTTGTAGACGATTGCATGCTGGAAGTTATCATTGACTCCCTGCAGTCACAAACATTCTTCAAGAAGGCATATCTATGACTAACAAATGGTGGCAAAGCCATGTTCTTAAACTCAATTGTAAGAATTGCATAATTGCACCCTTTAGAAAGTCAGCAATCATGGGTAATTAATATGTTGATAATATGCCCACAACAGTTAAGCCGATGGTCATGAATCTGTACATGCATGTAGACAGTAGCCTTACCTTCAACCACCATGTGGTCACAGTGATGAAGAAGTCCTTTTGTGTTGCACAAGTAATAAGGTAGGACATAGCAGCTAGGTCAAGAGGCAATTTGTACAACTGTACTGCGCCCTTATCACAATCATTGAGTACAATACTCCCTTCAGTATGTACCTGACCTGGCATATGCAGATACTACAACTGCCCCAGAGTTTAAATAAGCTAAGAATACAAGGCATAACACACATGCCTTATGCGGAGGGCCTTAAATACATTTCCCTCTATCCAGTCTTATATACATTTCTGAAAGGTGACATTATGACTGGATTACATGGCATCCACAAACACCCTAGTTATGAATCTCCTGCATATTCTTCTACAGGTATAACCAACTTACAACCAAACCGAAGCACCTAATTTTACTCTCTAACAAAGATAAAACTCCAATCAGATATACATCCCAATCCTGAGCCCATCTGTACATCCCATGTAACCGACCCATTACCTCCAAACTCCTGTTCCTCCACATCCACCCATAATCTCACAGACACTACTACTTATACATCTTTACCTATTATCAGTAACTCTGACCTTCTCATTACATGCTTTAATCTCAGAAGCCTTACAAAACAAATTACCTGAATTCCATGCCACCCTCCCCAGACATAGCAGTCATAACTGAAACCTGGCTAAAGCTCCACATCAAAGACTGTGAAATTACTACAAATGGTTACAATATTATAAGACAGGACAGGATAAAAAAATGTAGTGGGGGTGTAGCAATTATGTTTAAAGAATCACTTAATCTAGATAAACTAAACTGTTCCCCACCAGACATCTCTCATGCTGAACTCCTTATCACTTGCCTCCAAATTAATCCTCACAAATCCATTAACATCATAGCCATCTACCTACAACCAGGCAACAACCTGCACAACATAGAATCAATCATATCCTAGTCATTTTTTTCTCTATCCCAAGAAACCATCATTCTAGGTGATTTCAACCTAGACTGGTTCCCCTGCTCCTCCGACTCCCCTACCTCATTTATAAATGTATACAACTTCACCCAAATTATTAACTTCCCCACCTGCACTGCAATAAAAAAATCACTTCTAGAATGGATTTTAACCAGCAAGCCAAACCACAGCTACCAGGCAGGCTGTATACCCAGTCATGCTAAGTGACCATGCCCCTACATTTCTAGTTAGGAAGAAAACACATATCCAAACCAGCATCTCATACAAATACACCCATAGCAAAAAATATTTCTCCTCTGACACCTTCAATTTGCTACTACAAAACTGTAATTGGTCCCCAATAAAAAAACTGCAACTAGACCTAGCTGTAGAATAATTCAATAAAAAATTCCTTGAAATTTTAAATAATTGTGCTCCACTCATAAACATTTGCCAAAAAACAAACAGCTACAATGGCTTTCTAAAGAAACAAAACAACTAATGAAACAAAGAGATAAGGGCCGGTCACTATATCATATGACCAGAAATAACAACGATCTCACCCTTTACAAACAACTTAGAAACCATGCTAAGAAAAACATCATCAAGGATAAAAAAAACCATTTCCTCACCTGCCAACAAAAATACGAGCATAATCTACAAAGATTCTGACAGAATATCAACCACCTCCTTAGCCCCAGTAAAACCCCTACCCCCTGCCATCCTCACTACTAACTCCTCTGGGCCCTTAGTCTCACAATTCAATTCCCACTTCATCAACTCTATCACTTCTCTCCTAGATCAAAAAACAATCCCACCACTCACTGTCCCCTCCGCTACCTCTAGTGATACAAACTCCTTCTCCTTTATTCCCATTCCAACTTCCTACATAAACAACTATGTAAATGAAAACCCTGCTGCTTAGCTGCTGACCAACTTCCAAATGAATACCTAAAGCTAGCTGCCCCATCCATTGTCTACCCCATATCATTATTAATAAACTGTTATGAAAAATCTCTCATATCATACCACTTCATAAGGGTGGCCCATCTAGAGACATAACTAACTACAGTCCCATCGCCATTATATCCCCCTTTGCCAAAGGTCTAGAGAAATGTATCCACCAGCAACTCATGAATCACCTCACTACCAACAACCTACACTCCAGCACCCAGCATGGGTTCACGCCTAAACACAGTACTAACTCAGCCCTCATAACCTTTACAGAGACCATTCGCCACCTCAAAAATGAAGGACAACTAGTCGCAGCCATTTTCTTAAACATGCCAAAAGCTTTTGACACAGTGTCCCATCAGCTGCTCCTCAACAAACTTGCCACTTACAATCTCAATACCATATCCCTAATATGGTTTCACATTTATCTATCTGACTGAAAACAGGCCACAAAATGGGCAAGCAGCCTCTCCCCACTATTACCAGTCACCACAGGGCTACCACAAGGCTCCATACTTGAGCCCGTTCTCTTCATAATATTTACCAACAACCTATATGCTGCCACCCAACATGCCAGCATCATCCAATATGCAGATGACTCCTCCCTTATCTGCTTAGCCCACTCCACACAAGAACTCCAACACAAAATGCAATCATCATTCGAAGACACTGAAAAGTACCTCACCAGCTACCAACTCATCCTAAATCCAAATAAGACCAAGCTCATAATTTTTTCTAATAAATCTTCCAAACCCAGTACCCAATCCTTCTCCATACTATCTAACAACAGTACAAAAACTGAACCCAGCAATCAGACCAAGCTGCTTGGAGTAACCACAGATGACTCGCTAAAATTTGATAAACACATCTATCTGACCATCAAAAAAAATCCACTCTAAACTAGGTGCTCTATACAGGGTTAAACCTTACCTTAAACAACAAGCTAGACTGGCTACTGCAAGATCTTACCTGCTATCCACCCTCCTACACTGCTCTGAGGTCTTTACTAACCTATCAAAAAGTGACTTAAATAAGCTAGACTCCTGCTATAAGAGAATAGCTAAGTTTGTCACCAACCAACCCCACAGAACACACCACTGCACTGCTGTCCAGTGGTGCAACTGGCTAAAGCATCCCAACCTATTATTACTAAAACAACTTTCACTTGCCCATAAAATCATATTCAACCCTGCTGACTGCTCTATCAAACCTAGCCCAGCCAAACACAAACCATAGCCACCTCAGGTCATCCAACAAACTAATGCTAAAAGTAACCCAGTCTCACAACCATCACGGAGACTCCCTCTACTCCCATAAAATAGCAAAGATTGGAACACCATTCATCAACAGATAACTAAAACCCCCAACCTGTCTACATTTAAAACTACAGTGAAAGATTATTTAAATGATAATTGGCTATGCTCCTGTATTGCTCCCAATTAATATTCTTCCTATTTTTTCCCACTCACCTCACACATGATAGCCCAAATAGTGCTCATCCCACATAGGGCTATTCCCACTATCTGTCTTTTCTTTATTAATCTTTGTTCCTTCAGATGACCTAATTTGTAAAACTACATGACCAATTTTGGTCTTTCAGAAGTGACTTACCTTGTAAAGCTACATGACTTGTGTACCTCGTATATATTGTAAAAAAAAAAAAAAAGTATTCCTGAATGCCTGAAACATGCATGTTTATATTGTATTCCTGAATGCCTGAAACATGCATGTTTATATTGTATTCCTGTATGCCTGAAACATGCATGTTTATATTGTATTCCTGTATGCCTGAAACATGCATGTTTATATTGTATTCCTGTATGCCTGAAAAATCCATGTTTATATTGTATTCCTGTATGCCTGAAACATGCATGTTTACATTGTATTTCTGTTGTTGTTTGTTGCTATAATATTTTTGTTAAGCTCATTTACATATTGTTAGCAATGTACTACTTAAACTAAGTTTACTGCTTGTACCTTAATAATGTTCTTTTTGTTGTGGAGCTTTTCTCCCTGGGTCTTCGCTGAAAATGTTTTTTTTTTCAACCCAGTTAACAAATGTAAATAAATAAATAAATACTCGTAAGTCACAATAGCAGGAATACAAAGTCATAGGACCACAATTTTTGTGTCACTTAAACAGAATATGCTGGAGAGACAGATATGTCCCACATACTGTACCTCCTATGAACAGGAGTGAAATCCATGTGCAGCTGATTGTGTATATTATACAATTTAAACACAACATAGACCAATGTATGGTGATTTATACATTTCCACAGGAACTGATACATATATCCATTATGGTCAGAAGTACCTTATAATTGCCCCCCTTGACATTCTATTTGTAAACAGGACATTATTATTATTTTGCAAATAATTGCATGGGCTTAGAAACACCCACCTGGGTCATTAGTGTTGTAAACATCTAAGATTTTACTGTCAGCATATAACGATTCATATGTACAGCCACCAGGTATCATTGCTAAAATAAGGATAAAGTGAAATGACAATATTATTGAAACTAGGCAAGCCATATAACAAACACCTGAGACAAGCAGCATAATAATTGGCTGAATACACATCAATATAATGAATACAACAGTAACAGATATGTATTGTGTTCAGTCACTACAGCATGTGATATATGAAAATGTAACAGATGTTGTACTAAATGTATTATTGTATGTGTACAACTGTATGCATTACATACCTGCAATTAGTACCAATCAGTAGCCTGCAAAATGCAAACATCCTAATGACGCTTGCTGATTATGAACTGTTACAAAGAAATATCTACCTGCACAAGTGTCAGCAAACCTAGGCTAACTATGTTTTAACAACAACATCCAAGGTATTGTAGGCAGATGCAATACCAATGTTTTACTGAAGGGTATGCCACACAGTCTGCAAACAACAGCAGATATCATTCAGTGCTTGAATAGGCAGGCTACACAAAACAGATCAGTCCCTGGAAAACACAACCATAGATACAAGTGTACCAAACCATGCATTATAAGCATAAACACATACAGGCACACACATAGAGGCATACGCACATGCACAAATAATATGTGACAGATACATCTGACTCAACTGTTATTTAGGTTGTGGAGTGCATTTCAAAAACTGTGTGTTGAAATAATAGATTAATGCTACATGATATTTCAACATTTTTGGATTCAAATCACAGTTATAAACACAGCTATAGTGTGATAATTTCATGTACCTTACTGATATATGATGGGCATTCATGCATTCTAATAGAATGCATACATGTTAATGTGAAAAATACAGGCTTGTAACAAGGATCAGATGCATTTAATTTCATAAAACAGAAAAAGTAATCAACATACCTCTCTCCCCCCACTGCTCCTCAAGCCTGTGCATTTGCTTGATGCACAAAGTTCAATTCCTGGTCCAGTCTTCATCACCTGAAAAAAATTAAATCACAATTATGAATGATGCAGTCTTCAAATAACAATGACATACATTTCTCAGAACAGTTTCTAGACAATTTGTTTCTGAAGAGCATTAGATAATCACCTCACATATTTTTCAAGTTTATATACAGGCTTTAACGTATTTGACCACAGACTGGCGAATATGAGATTCAAACCTGCAACTCCCATGTACATTCATAGGTTCATAGGTAGGTACTAGGCTATCAGCCCAAGGGCCTACGTAAGCCTAGCCAACAAGGTTCCCTGGCTTACGCCACCCAAGAAAGATATTTTCTTGTGCCCGTGTCGAGCAGAGCTCCAGGGTGTATTTCCTATTTCCCATCCACTTATCAAGATTTTTCTGTAAGAGTGCTAATGAAGAACTTTGCTTGACATAGATGGGTAGTTTGTTCCAGAGTATGGGAAGTCTCTGGGAAAGGAATCTATCCCTCCAGCATGTCCTGTTTATTGTGGTGACAAGGTTTAGGTTCCTAAACCATGTAGCTTGGAGGGATTGGGATTTCTTTAGGTGTAGCATGTCCAATAGCTCAGGGTTTGACATAGCTTTATATGTTAGGCAGAGATCACCTCGGAGTAGGCGATATGCTATGGAGTAAAGCTGGAGTTTTTTGAGACGGTCAGTAGGGCATCTGTTTGAGGCCAGTAATCTTCTTTGTGAGGTACTTCTGTGGCCTTTCCAGCTTATGCAGATGTCTTGTGAGGTATATTCCAAAAGGGGTGTTGTACTCTATAATGGGTCTAATGAGTGTTGAGTAGAGGGAAAAAATAACCTCTTTTTTCCTAGATGAGAACCCTTTTGTGATGAGGTGTGCCACATTGAAGGATTTCCTGACTACTGTGGCAATGTGATTATCAAAGGAGTGACTACTGTCCACCTGGGTCCTCAGGTCTCACACATTCGGCATTAAGTAGACTGCCGCCTATGTGGTAGTTCATGGGTACAGAGTTTTTACCAAAGGGAATGACAATGCACTTTTTGGCATTGAGCTTGAGGGCACGGCTCTGACACCAGGCATCTATCTCAGTGAGGCCCTTCTGTAGGATGTCCACATCATTTGGGGACTCAACTATGGCTCCTAGTTTGCAGTCATCTGCAAACTTTGTTAGCCAAAGGCCTTCTGTGTTAGCCTGTACTTCAAAGAAGTAGATACCAAACAGGAGAGGTCCCAGGACTGAACCCTGTGGTACTCCACTTGTCACTGGTTTGAAGTCAGATTTGGAGTCTGCACCTTTTACAGTGTGGGTTCTGTCAGTGAGCCAATTGGCAACCCATCTTGTGATGTAGGGATTTATACCTAGTTTAGTGAGTTTAGCTATATTTCCAGAATGGGAGATGGTGTTGAAAGCCTTGGTGAGGTCAAGATAGGCTGTGTGAACCACCTTACCCTCATCTACAGCTTTGGTGACTGCCTCAAAAAAGTCGATCAGGTTCAGGAGGCATGATCTGCCTTTCACAAACCCGAACTGGGTGGGGTCCAGAGTTTGGAGGTTACCAATGTCTTTGTTTATGAGTTCCATGGTGATACATTACATGTCCTTACAGACCAGGCACGTCAGGCTAATAGGACGATAGTTCCAGAGATCAGTGGTGGCTCCCCCTTTGTGGAGCAGGATAACTGTTGCTGTGTGCCATTCAGTGGGCACAAAGCCTGATGTGAGACTATGATTGAACATGGTGCTTAGGTGGGGAGCCAGTTTGTTCTGAAGTTTGTGTAAAATGCAGCCTGTGATGTTGTCCTGTCCCATGGACGCTGTGTTTTTTGTTTTAGTGAGTGCAACTTTTGCCTGTGTAGTTGTGATTACAGGGACTCTGCATTCTTCCTGTATAGATATGGGCCTTTTAGGGGGTGAGAGGGGGGTAAAGTTAGCACTGAACCTATCTGCCAGGACATTGGCAATATCAGTTGGTTCTGTAATTTTCATGCCGTTGTGCTGTAACTCAGAGCAGATCTGGGTGTTGCCACTGAGATTCCTGACATAGCTGTAGAATGCTTTGTGGTTGTCCCTAGAATCAGTGATGATTTTGATTTTGTAGCTAGCTTTGGAGGATCTTATAAGGGATGTCAGCTTCTTACTGAGACTGACCAGGGAACTACTCCACTCATGGGATTTTACTCTCTTTTGCAACAGTTTCTTCCTTCTGTTGTAGAGTTTGTTTATGGCAGGAGACCACCGGATCGGCTTCCTTTTTTTGGAGGATAGCGTCTTGGTTCTGTTTTGGATAGCACGATCCATGCACTCATGTAAGTGCTTATAGAGTGCATTTGTGTAGGATTCAGCAGTCATAACTGTATTGTCCATTTGCATGGGTGTCATGAAGTTCACCACTTCTGTCATAAGAAGCATGAAGTTGGCTTTGGAGAAATTTTTTGCCATAATTTCCTTAATGGGGGGTGGGGGCGGGTTGTGGATATCTAGAGTGATTAGCTTATGGTCGGATATGACCAATGAGGAGTTGACTTCAGGTGTGGAACACCTGTTACTCATGTTGGTAATAACTAGGTCTAGGATATTGTTGCCCCTGGTGGAGGTGTGGATAAGTTGATACAGGGCATTGGAATTTACAAATTCCAGAAAGCATTGAGCTAAGGAGTTGATACATGAGTAGTTTTTCCAGTTAATGGTGGGGTAGTTGAAATCGCCCATTATTAGTGTGTTTGGTTGAACCCTAATCTTTTCCAGTATATCAAGAAAAGAGGAGTGGGAATCCTGGGCAATGGTGGGGGATCTGTAGCAAGCTACAATTTGGATTGCAGTTTTGCCCAGATTTAGTTGCACTTGGATAACCTAGGATGCATTATGCTGAGCAACTAGCTAGGAGCTGTGGATATCCTTAATGAATATAGACACACCTCTGCCTTTGGTGTTCCGGACCAGGTTAGGTGGCTGAAAAGTGTGGTATGAGTTATAGCCTGGTAATGCAGGGGTGCTCTCTGGAGCCTTGAACCAGGTCTCAGTCACTGCACAGATATCAATGTTCTCCATTTTAAGGAGTGCCTCAAGGGAATGCATTTTAAGATTTAGACTTCTAGCATTGAGTAGCATTACCCTCAGTTTTTGCTTGCCTGTTCCTGTTATGGTAGTGAATTTGCCATTTGAACCTTGCCTAAAAAAGGCACTATATGGGGCAGTAAGAGCCTTAGCCAGTATCTGGAATCCCAGGGGTGACAGGTGCAGGCCATCTCTGGCAAAGCATCGTGGTCTGTCGACCATGTCATCCTAGGCAGACAGATACTGGATCCCCTTAGAATGACACCAGAAGCTTAGCCAATTGTTGAAGTCAATCATTTTGTCCTTGTACTGCGGTATCATTCTGGGCGATGGCAGGATGCTACTCAGGGCTAGGGTCATACCTGCCTGGGGTACAAGATCAAAGAGCTCTTCCATGTCTCTTTTCATGTAGTCCAGGGAGGTACATCTCAGGTCATTCACACCAACATGGACAATGACATAGTCATATTTGTACTTGTTGTGGAGTGACCTGAGTGTGTGGGTTATGTGGTGGATCCTTGCACCTGACAGGCAGATGACAATAACCTTCTTGTTTTGCCTGGTGAGTGGGACATCAGTGTGCCTGACTATAGAGTCACCTATGACTAGTGTGTTGGGTACGTTGTTTTGCCTTATGGGCTGTGGTTGAGTCGCACATTGAGTCTGTGGGCTGTGTGTCATTTGGGTTGTGTTGGGGGGGGTGCAGGTTACTTGCATTTCTGCTTTGGAGTTTTCTGTTGCTAGAGCAGATTATTATTGAGAGCCTCCATGAATGTTTTTGTGTTTCTATGTGTGGATTTTGGTGGTGTAGGTTTAGTGGGACTATGTGATGAATGTGGTGTGGTGTAAGTGTTTACCTTCTCCTCTTGACTGTCAAGTTCAGTCTTGGTTGGAGAAAGCTTTACCTCCAGTTTGGCTAGATAATTGCATCTCTCACAGGTTGTGGTGTTGGTTGGTAGGAGGAAAGAGTTGTCTGTATACATGAGGCAATTGCTACATTGCCCAAAGATGCCTAGAGTCATCAGATAGACAGGAGAGAACAATGGGAGTTAACCCTTGGACATGCCTGAATAAAACATTACTTTCTTCTAGACAGGTGAGGAAAGTGAGTATAAGAGCTGTTTTTCTCTAAACAAGTGAGGAAAGTAAGTACAAAAACTGTTTTCCTCCAGGTAAAGAGGAAGGTCGAGTGCTGTAGTAATTTGTAGCTTATTTAGTGCTAACAACAAGTTCTGACCAAGTGCTGAGCACAAATAAGCAAATTCAAGTGCTAAAACTAAGAATCTGTACCTGGATCTTGTGGTAGATAGGCTACCTAGTGCTTATCAC
Organism: Protopterus annectens; assembly: GCF_019279795.1. NCBI lineage: Eukaryota > Metazoa > Chordata > Ceratodontiformes > Protopteridae > Protopterus > Protopterus annectens. The sequence continues at coordinate 687,097,006 of NC_056749.1, read as the reverse complement.
TCCCACTGATAAGCTAGAATGCTTCCCTCTAAGACAGAAAGGCTTGGGGGGCTCAGAAGCTTATAAACAGTCCTGGATGCAGCAAATCTGTATCTGGACTACGCTAGTTACAGGAAAGGTGGGAAGCAAGTGCAAACACAGGCTTTTAAACCAGAAGGTTGAAAGAGATGGAAAAACTGCCCAAACGGCCAATAAACTACAATTTCTGGGCCAGAAACCACTCCTGTGGTAGATAGGCTACCTAGTGCTTACCACTCCCACTGATAAGCTAGAAGGTTTCCCTCCAATGCAGAAAGGCGTGGGGGGCTCAGAAGCTTAAAAACAGTCCTGGATATAGCAAATATGTATCTGGACTAGACTAGTTACAGGAAAGATGGGAAACAAGCGCAAACAAAGGCTTTTAAACCAGTAAGTTGAAAGAGATGGAAAAACTGCCAATCGGCCAATAAACTACAATTTCTGGGCCAGAGACCACTCTTGTGGTAGATAGGCTACCTACTTCTTACCACTCCCACTGATAAGCTAGAAGGCTTCCCACCAACACAGAAAGGCTTGGGGGCCTCAGAAGCTTTCAAACAGTCCTGGATACAGCAAATCTGTATCTGGACTAGAATAGTTACAGGAAAGGTGGGAAACAAGCCCAAATGTGGGCTTTTAAAACAGAAAGTTGAAAGAGATGGAGAAACTGCCCAAACAGCCAATAAACTGCAATTTCTGGGCCAGAAACCACTCTTGTGGTAAATAGGCTACCTAGTGCTTACCACTCCCACTGATAAGCTAGAAGGCTTCCTTCCAAAACAGAAAGGTTTTGGGGACTCAGAAGCTTACAAACAGTCCTTGTTAGAGCAAATCTGTATCTGGACTAGACTAGTTGCAGGAAAGACAGGAAACAAGCTTAGAATGATTTTTTTTTTTTGGAAAGTAGAAAGGGAGAAACAAGAAACAGAAGCTAATTCAAAATTAAGGACCTAAGTGGCTTGCCCTTCACAAATGTTCTCTCTGTATTAGGTGGAGTGAGCTAGTGACACTAGACTGGAATAGAGCGGGGATAGAGCTGAACAGATGGGACTGGTAGGAGGTTCTGAAGTCAAAATATGATCTCACTGTACTCGATCGAGTGAGCAAATGAGATAGACCCAGGAGGAGTGATCAAGCACAAATTTACAGGAGGGGCAGGCAATTCCAAAGCCAACAAGATTAATACCCCAACAAGAACAGGGAGGGTGAGCAGGGAAACTAACTGCAGAGACAGAGAGAAACCACAGTATTCTATGAAACAATTAAATAGAAAAATAATTAATTACATAGCGCAATATTCAATTAAACAATTAAATAGACAGATAAATGAAATGCAGTACAATCTTTAACACTGCAAGTTTGTACTTAACTCAGCTAGTAATGCAGTTGATTGTAGGTATGTAGCAGAAGCCAAACAACTCAGGTCTTGAGGAGTAATACATTCAAAGATATATGACTTAACACTTATAAATACAGAGAAACCCTCTAGGCTAAGAGTTTAACACTGAATATCAATGAAGTGAAACACAATAGCCCCCACTACTGCAAAGACAGAGAGAGACCACAGTATTCTATAAAACAATTAAATAGAAAAATAAATAACTACAGAGAGACACAGACACAATATTCAATTAAACAATTAAATAGACAGAAAAATGAAAAGCAGTACAATCTTTAACACTGCAAGTTTGTACTTAACTCAGCTAGTAATACAGTTGGTTGTAGGTATGTAGCAGAAGCCATACAACTCACGTCTTGAGCAGTAATAAATTCAAAGATATGTGACAACACTTATAAATACAGAGAAACCCTCTAGGCTAAGAGTTTAACAGTGAATATCAATGAAGTGAAACACAATAGCCCCCACTACTGCAGAGAAAGATAGAGACCACAGTATTCTACGAAACAATTAAACAGAACAATAAATAACTAGAGAGAGACACAGACACAATATTCAATGAAACAAATAGACAGAAAAATGAAATGCAGTACAATCTTTAACACTGCGAGTTTGTACTTAACTCAGCTAGTAATGCAGTTGATTGTAGGTATGTAGCAGAAGCCAAACAACTCAGGTCTAGAGCAGTAGTAAATTCAAAGAGATGTGACTTAACACTTATAAATAAAGAGAAACCCTCTAGGCTAAGAGTTTAACACTGAATATCAATGAAATGAAACACAATAGCCCCCACTACTGCAGAGCCAGAGAGAGACCACATTATTCTATGAAACAATGAAATAGAAAAATAAATAGCTACAGAGAGACACATAACTACAGAGTTCAAACTCTAACCTTAACAACTACCTTCAAAGCTAATCCATTTTGACAAAAGGTGCATGTTATGAATTCAGTGAAAAGACTTGGTTTTATGACATCACCTTGATGGGGTTGGTCTACTAATATGGTACCTGGCTTAGAATTTCAAGAAATGAACATATGCTGGTCATGTAGGTAAACAGTTTGCAAAACATAATTCATGTCAACACTATGGTCAGAAACATTAACAGTAATGGAAAATATTCATTCCACAGACAGTGAGACAGTGACATATATCACACAGCTTCTGTTAACAGAAACATATAAGTTGCTGTACATGAGTAACACAGTTAAGTATGTGTGAGGACCATGGTATTCCTTGACAAAGTGCACATCACAAAGCAAATATATACATCTTCCCTGTTCTGCATTTCAACTGTGAGTCTGCCCATCCCACTCCTTCAAAAGATAAGGATGGTGTTGTTTTTGAATTGAATGTAATAATCAATGATAAAAAAGAACCTGAAAGCACTTTTAAAAATAATACCATACTGCCAAAATCATTAGTCAAGCATTTAACATTCTAAGCTAAGCTTTACTATCCTTGCACTTAAAGAGATGCTGTTAACAGATGATGAATAACTAGGTTGTAGAACAGAAAGTGTGTTGTAACTTTAAGAAGGATTTCCAAGTGTAGGGATGTGCATATAAATAGTCAGCACGTGCAGGCAGCAGTGCCATTTTGAGAAAACAGCCAGTGTTAACATGTATGACTGTAGTAGTCAGTCTGTTTATAACTTTATTTGTGTTTGAGTTATCAAGCCTTAATCCTGATGTGTTTGTATATAATAAAGCTGCTTGAACCAAACCCACAACTGTTTGTCTGTTTTATCCTGACCGGATGAGCAACAGAGTTATTCACAACCATGCAGAAAATAAATGTTTATATTAATAAGTGGAATATCCTTCTCTAAAGAAATGCTTTGGGTGAAGTAAACCAAGAGAACAATTTCAGAGATATTTTCCCAATGTGGATTGGAACCCACAGCATACCAAAATGTAAGCATGCTGTCTGGTTTCCTTACAGGCCAAGTTAACAGCCAGCACATTTAAAAAAACAGTTACTGCTTTACTAAACTTTCAGTTAAAGAGCTGATGTTAGCACAGCATTATGGATTATAGGCATATCCATAGGAATTTGATGACTAGCTCAGTTATTCATAACCATGCACAAAATAAGTATTAATATCAATAAGTGGAATATGCTTCCCTACATAACTACTATGTGGGAAGTAAACTAAGAGAACAATTTCAGATATGTTTCCCCCAGTACAATACAACCTACAGCATGCCAAAATATAAGCATGCTGGTCAGTTTCCTTAGAGGCCAACTTAACAGGCAGCAGGTGCTTCATTTCAACAAATACTGCAAGTGTTTATTCAAATTCCTGCAGGGAATGGATGAATACAGAAACTTCAAACACTCATTGGGCATATTATTGTAAAGAAATAACAGCTATCAGCACATAACTGAAAATATATGTGAAAGCAGTAGGACAGACACTCCTTTTGTCTTAAGCAAATGTTCACTTTATTAGGAGGAATGAATTAAAGAAGTTATGTAAGGGTTTGTATTTGGGCATATAATGCTGCAGTAGGTAATACTGAGATACTATAACAGACTACTATGAATTGCGCAGTCATCAGTGGCCTAGGCGCTATAGGCATCAGTGATGCACAATGCACTCCAGTGTGATAGATCCTTTTACATCTTCGGTAGTCCTGCACAACCCAGTTTCAAGCATCTATCATCACATAGTTCCTTGGCCTGGCCCTCATCTGATGCTCCACTACAGTAGTCAAGGTCAGCATTTATGTAGATTCCTCCTCTGACCTGTTGGGGATATGGACAAGTCTCAGCCTTCTTGAAGTAGCCATCTTGATCTTCCAATGGAAAATATTTGATAAATGCAAAAATAGAAACATGCTCTGTGAGATCCCACTAAGTTCACAGGTAGCAATGGTCTAATCTGTAAATATCAAAATCAATATTTCAAAGTGGTGCCGATGTCATGTAGTTGGATCATTAGAAGATAACTGGTACGTTCCACACAGTACTATTTATCGATGCCTGTTGGATAACATCTGGGTGCTAAGCCACATGTAGCCAAATTACACGGAGGTATGCAAATGGGATTCCAAAACCTATAATTTTAATGAACCTCATTAATTATGTAATGCACAAATGGTACTTAAAGATGGGTGCACGTTAGGAGCCCTTAACTTCTGTGATTCAGACTGAGATGTACTTTGGCAAATGGCATTTCTGTTTTGGTGATTATTACATCTGTTAAAGTTAGTCACTCTCAGAGGTACCTTTTTAAACTTATTTTTATTGAAAATGTGAGCATTAACAGAAACTGTTTTAAGTTAATGGACTGATGTTTGATTGACCTTTATGCATAAAGATGTTGCTATTTTATTTAATTGATTTCATTTTCATACGCAATTGTATAGACAAATTTGCACTGCAAATGATAGCAGCACATAAAGACAAATTTATGGATTATCCTTACTTCTTACTGGTAATTCCTTACACTCTGTGGTGTAACTATAGAAATGTATTGATTCCAATACTATTTGTATCTACTATGTTCTTTTGATGTTACTTTCTTCATTAATGTTTCTTAACCAAAGTGTTAATAATATGTTCTGTTGCTGTTACAGCTATCTCTTCATTGATGTTTGTTTAAACAAAGTGTTAATAGTATGTTCTTTTGATGTTATGGATATTTCTTCATTGATATTTCCTAACAAAAGTCTCATCACTACTTGTTCAATACACAAAGGATTTGCACGGGCTGTGGCCTCCCTATGGATCCTGAGGTTTGCCAATGCTGTCCATATGTTGTTCAATTTGTGTAGTATTTTCATGTGAAATGCATGCAGACTCCTGTAGCATGATGCTGTTGTCTTAGGAACTTCATTCAACATATATGTACTGTGTGGAGTTTTAGTTCCACACACAGACTCTCTAAATATTACATGCTATTTTTGTTTTACAAATGTTATGTATGAAGGCATTGTTGTTACTTTTTATATGACACATTAGTATTTGTCACAGTCAGTGTATTACAGACTTTTGCATTGCACAGGAATGTGTACTGTTTATGTTGACATATGCTGCCCATAGAAAAATCTGTATAAATGGGTTCTCATAGGAATATGATCACGTGCACATCACTGTCTTTCAGATGGCCAGCCGTCCTAGGGCTGATGATTTTTCCCCACAGGAAAATGACACCATACTCAATGCTCTCAAATAAGATGGATGGAAACTCTTTGGTTATGGCAATAAAGTTTGGAGAAATGAAATCTGGTCTGACCTCACCATATGAAAGATGCAGTTGGAGGTCACAACAGATTCGATGAGGCATGATCCTCCATGCAGCCAATAGATTAAAATGATATGAGAGATCAAGAGATGCCACAAGTGGTGGTCCATCATTGACCCTGATGACATCACAATAATTCTGGCCTTACTGCATACAACTAGAGGGGAGCTATACATACCCTGGGGTAGGATAGAAGCTGGAGTTCCACACTGAACATGTATGTCTTTCTTTCCATGACATGGCTGAGTATAGAGAAGGAACTGCAAATTGCTGTAGCATGGATATTCATATATTGTCATTTTTGATTTACAGCAGCAGATCTGAGCCATGTACACAGATCCACACAGTGTGATGATGATGGACATAAATTGCATGACATGTAGTCATACAACTGCATTACAGACAGAATAGCCCAATCAACACATGTAATGCTGTCTGCATTAATATTCACAGGTCCAGCTACTTCAGGACAACACCAGGGAATGACAGGTGAGTGTCTCTATGCCATGTTACTGTGACCACTACCAGTTATTGTCTCAGCCTTATTTCATGACACTGCTGTTTACTGCCATATTGTTATTTCCCTAACATTGTACACTACAGGTACATCCAGTGTGGGTCTAAGCCATGCAGGTTCAAGTTCAGACAGACCATGTATGTTATCAAAACAGGTTCATAGCTTGCATAAATGTGTAGCACACATGTAATGCATGACATTAATGTCAATATTTTTGAACAGAAGGCCATCTGTCCTATAGACGCAACACCCATCTCTTGAGTATCTGCAGCTCCTGTACTGTGTAGTATATGTGATGCTGTTAGTATTGTTTTTGCTAAATACATGACTGTTGTCTCTCTTTAATTTCCCACTGCAGGAGCCACAGTACAACCCAAAAACTCTCAACAATGGGAATCCATCAATAGTTGTTGTTGTTGTGACTTTCGGCTTTTCCCGGTTAGGGGTCACCACAGCGGAACTCCGGTCCGCTAATGATTGGCAGTTGATTTTTACGTACCGAGTTGCCAGCCCTGACGCACAACCTTCAAAGAAGGTACGCCCATTCACGCATGTCCCCACACAGAAGACGCTCTAACTTAGAGTTGAACCGGACAGCATCTTACTGTGAGGTGACAACGCTACCACAGCACCACCACCGCGGAATCCATCAGTGGTATGCTATTAATTATCTTTCATACATGCCATTGTTGTTACTCCAATTGTTGTCCATTAATACTGTGTCCTTCTGCCTATTCCTAGGCTAGACTACATCAACCTCATCAGCTGCACAAAAAGTGGTATGTCTATGTTATTCTGTATGTTTTAACTGTGTTTAAGTAGTTAATGGTGGCAATGATGTGATCAATAATGCTGATTTTTTTCCCTACAATAGTAAAGGTTCATCCCTGTTCAACAGCAACATCTTCCTATGAGGAATTGTCAAGTGTGTGTTCTGTTTGTATTCCTCACATATGTAATGCATGTTGGCTATGTAACCTAATTGTATACTCCATATTATATAGATTCCATGAAATATATATATATACAGAAGACCTCATGTAACAACATTATAATAATTTGTAACATTACAGTGAAATATATATATATATATATATATATATATATATATATATATATATATCATATGTCTTTGATGCTAGCCAGCATGTGATGTAAGCACATTGTCCTGATGTGTCATCTGTCTTGTCTTTTAGCACATCAACTATCTGTATCATCCATTAGCTCATCCGGTGATCATGAAGTGGGATCTGATGTCTCTCAGCATGGTAGTATGACCCCTGGCACACAGGAAATTGACATGTTGATAGAGTTTGTCCAAGATGTCAAAAGTGATGAGTATGCAGCTGAAGCATCAGATGTGAAGGAAATGTTATCTGGTCATTCTGAGAATGATGGAACATTTGATGCTGAACAGAATGGCCGTTGAACCACAGGCCCAGGCTGAGACTGCTGGTGATGTTGCCATTTCCCACAACTCCCTAAAACAGGGTATTACAGTAGATATAGGCAGAGGGATGATGTGCATGGCCAGGTGTCAGAGGGTGTCCATCTTCTGCTGCAGGCTAAGGAACGTTCCCAGCAAGTTAATAGATCAGACATCCATGCAATTGTATGTGCCACAGATTGTGCTGCACACCAGCTACATGTGATGCATGAAGGACAGGAGTGCAGACATGGTGAGGTAATGGTGGCATTAGCAGCTAAAAATAGTAGTATGCTAGCTGTGGCATGGTCAGTAGAAACCCTGGCCTCTACAGTACTACAGCGATTCCATAGTATAAACAGGGCTTGTCATGCCCTAACTGTGCTTATCATATTGCAACATGAGAGAGGCAGGCCACCTCTTAGCAGAACCCCCACTGGCCATTGAGCATCATTGTCTATGGTCCAACATGCACTCACTTCCATTGCTGGCTATCTACTGTGGTCTCTCTAGACACAACAAGACCTTGAACATGCAATGATGCTCCTTCATCTTAACATGGTATTGTCACCCCATCAATTTTCTCTGTGGAGCAATCTGGGCTAAGGGTTGCCATACATGGTAGGGGCAGAGCAGACTAGGGTGTGAGACATCAGTGAGATCACCCTAGACTGTTTCCTTATTTACAAGTGTTCCGCATGTAGATCGAGTAGAAGCTGTAAGAATGTTTTTGTGTGAGAACACATTTTTAGGAGAGACTAATATCAATTTAATGTGTGATTTAATTGAGTTAGTTTTAAATAATTTCTTTTTGTTTAATAACAGTTATTATAAGCAAACAAAAGGGGTAGCTATGGGGTCTCCGAAAGCCCCAGTATATGCTACTATTGTAATGGCCTTTTGGGAAACAACTATATTAGCACAGTTATATGAGAAATACAAAATGTTATATTATTCTAGATTTGTAGAGTACTTATTTGTTATTTTGGAAGCTAGTCATGTAGAGGTAGATAACTTTATAGTTGGTATTAATGATATGTCTGATTATTTGAATTTTGTGAAGGGTGATTGTGGTTTAAGTGTCAACTTTTTGGATGTTAATCTGACATGGAATCATGTTGATAATCAGTTTGATAGTAAAATATCTAGGAAAGATAAATATCTTGAGTGAAAAAATACAAAGATATTTGCTTTTTGGGGTGGAGGAGATGAAAAAGAAATATGCATATATATTTAAGGCTGTGGAGACTTATGAAAGAAATAATTGGAAACGGAAGATTGGGAAGTTAGAAAGTGGTTTAACAAAATATAAGAAAGGAACAGCATACACAATTAAGGGGAAGGAACATAGGAGAAGTGAGAAAGGTGATATGGGGCATGTGTGGTACGAAGATAGGGGGGACAGTGATGTGATGGACACAGCTAATGGGGATGTCCCTTTAGGAGGAAATGTACCGAGGAGATCAGAGAGAATAAAGAATTTGGTATTTCAACCCTTGTATGCGCAGATGACATCGAGGGGTGTGGGGAGACAAGGGAGGGACCAACAGGGTATGCATTGGAACAATCAGAGGAACCCCGTACAACCTGTGTACTCACCCAGGCAGCAATGGGAGAGGAGATAAACAGTGGTGATACCGAACTTGAGGGTATTGTAAAGAGAGGTTGTATATACGAGAAAGACAACCTTAAAATTTACAACTATGCAGAAGCAGATATGGACGACAGATGTTTCCAGTTATTCAAAAAAGGTTTTAAATTTGTTCCAACAAGGAGAGGTAATGTGGCCAATACTTTATTGGAAACTAAAATGTTTATAAGGAATTTGAATTTAGTTATCATTTTTGAAGGGAAAGGAGTTGGGTGTGAAACACTTAAAAAGGAGAGTATTATGAACCCCCTTTGGTACCGGACCTACTCAGTTTTGAAACCATTGTGAGTAATGAAATAAAAAAGTACTATAGGAATAGAAAGAAATGGTATACAAATAACATTAGTCCGGAGGAGGGAGATGTTTTGAAGGAGATTACTAATAATCATGAAATAAGAATCATGAAACCGGACAAAGGGGGAGGGGTGGTTATTATGCACACATGGGAGTATATTGGGAAGATGCTTAATGTTTTAAGTGTGGAAGGAAGATACAGTTTGGTGTCCCAAAATGAAATGAATTTAGCCTATAGTAAGACTGACATGATTTTGGAGGATAGTCTGTTGCAAGGGGCTATTGAGAAAACACTCTATGATTTTTCTAAGAGTACTCAAACCATTTATTTCCAACATATTTGGGATCCCTAAGACACATAAGAATCCTTTGGACCAACCTATGAGACCTATTGTCTCATCAGGTGGGTCCAAGATAGAGCCTTTGGCTATATATGTTGAGAAAAAGTTAAAACCATATCAAAAACTATATCCACATATTCTATTGGATTCTTGGGATTTCCTTACAAAAATGTGGAGATTAATGTATGACAAGGAATATAATTTTATAGCAGTGGATGTTAATGATTTGTATTCAGTTATTCCTCACGAGTTGGTATGAAGATGGTTGGAAGACATGATGTTGGAATTTGGTTTTTTAAAAAGTGGTGATTTTAATCTAGTACTTGAGAGTGTGGAATTAGTTATGAAAAACAATTTTATATACTTCCAAGGAGAGATATACCACCAGATTGATGGTATACTTATGGGTGCAGCTTATGCCCCTATAGTGGCAAATATAGTCCTTTTGTACTGGGAGAAACATTATGTGTTTGACTCCAGATATAAACAGTATATAAAAGCTTATTTTAGATTCCTGGATGACATATGCCTGGTTTGAAAGGACCAAGGCATGAAATTGACAGTTTTATAGAGTATATTGGTCAAACTATGGAATTTTTAAAATATAAACATGAAATATGGGAGGAGTATGTGAACTTTTTAGACGTAACTATAATTAAAGATGTTGAGAACAAAAAATTTAACTCTAAACTATATAGAAAGGAGTGTTTTTCCAACTCTTCTCTCCACTATAGTAGTAGCCATCCTATTAATCAGAAGTGGAATATTATTAAAGGTCAGATGATTAGGGTGATAAGAATGACATCTGGAGAGGAGGATATGAAGACAGAACTTGAATATATACAGTATTTATTTGTAGAGAGGCTTTATCCTGTAGACATTATAGTCAAACTTAAGCAGGAAGTATTGGGGAGTGGAATAAGAAATATGTACCATTACTGATATGTGGGCAAGTGGATGGTGATGAAGTGTTAAAAAATGAATTAGAGAAAGAGAAAAGTGATGTATATATGGTATTGACATTTAATGAGGACACTAAAGTTATTAAGAATATTATACATAGAAATTGGACTTTATTTTCATTTATGCCCAATAGTATCAAGGTATTTCTAATAAATTAAAATTTGGATATAAGAAAAACAAATGTTTGAAAGAATTATTTGAAAGGGAGCAGATGATGGGAAGTAATAGGAGGAAGGTGGCCACGTATAAATGTGGTAGATGCCCGCAATGCCCATTTGTGTATAATCATGAGGTTTTGGATATAGAATACATGACATTTTACCCTAGGGGTTATTACAATTGCCAGACCATGTGTATAGTATATTTGGACAATGCACATGTGGTGCATACTATGTGGGTAAGATGGAGCAGAGTTTGAAGCAAAGAATATACAAGCACATATATGACATTAATAGGAAAAGGGAAACCAACGCACCTTTTAGACATACACTAGTGTGCCCGCAGGCAGATTATAAATTTTGGGTCATTGAGCAGGTGGGTAGAAATGAAAGGGGTGGAGATCGGGAAGTACAATTAGAGTTTAGGGAACTTATTTGGCAATTGCAGTTGGATGCGTGTAACCCACCAGGGCTCAATGATCATATTTTAATTATGCTAGCACTAAAAATAAGAGCAAATAAGTATTGAAGTTTAATAAAAGTTGAAGATAACAATTATTTATTTATTTTTTACTGATGTATAAAATGAAATGTTTTTAAATCTTATACAAAATGTGTTTTAACATATACATGGAAATATATTTATGCATAAATAATATCAACAGAGATATTTATATATTTTTATATATGTATATTTTTATAATACATTAAGTATATGTTTTTAATATATATATATATATATATATATATATATATATATATATATGAATTTAGGTGTACAAAATGTATTGGGGGATTAATTGTTTAATTGATTAAAGGTGTTGGGTCTATTTAAATGAATGGCGCGAACTTTGTTGTTGACTCTGATGATGTTTCCATGCTAGGAAATGAAAGCGCTTAGTCCATTTGCTTTTTCATTTGGTTTTGGTGTTTATTGGAATAATAAATAGTTTTTACTACATTAGAGGTAGCCTTTATTGTGCTGGAAAACTACTGGAGATTTTGTGATTATTGGTGTTTAAAAACTTCAGTCGTTCCACTTGGATTACTATTTAGGAAAGATACCTTTACTAATGGGTATCTACACTAGCAAAGCAACCACCCATTATTCATTATGAAAAATATTCCCAAAGGCCAATACATTTGGGCTAGCCGGATGACCACCAGAGATATGGAAGTTAATGTTGAATTTGAATTTATAACTGAATTATTTATAGCAAGGGGTTATGAGAGTAATTATTTAATGTCAATAACGGAAGCTGGTTTAAAGAAAAGGAACTGTGCCTACCCCCACTATTCTTAGGAAATCATTAGTAAAAAATAAACTATCTTCCAATGACATGAAAACAAAAAACTGTGTTATGTTTTGTATGGACATGACCACAGACTGGCCTCTTATTAGGGAAATAGTTTATAATAATTGGAGGATTTTAGAGGGTAACAAAGACCTTCTGGAAGCAATAGGGATTAAGCCCGGCTTTGTTTATCGTAACAGTTGTAATATTAAAAACTGTTGGAGAGGGACGATACCAAAAACATTAATAGTCTTCGGTTCAACACAAATAAAAAGGGTATGTACAAATGTGGACATTGCAATTTATGCAGGTTCATTTTAGAAAGTCCATATATCATGCTAGCATATTTAGAATAGACTTTTGAGGTTCCTGGTTATTGTACTTGTAAAATTAAGTGAGTAATTTATATTAGTCTATGCAGTGGGTGTGATGCTTACTATGTAGGAATGACTACTCGAAGTTTAATGGAACATATGAGAGAACATACTTACTATATCAAGACTAAAAATGAAAAAAGTACCCTTTACAAACATTCTGTTGAATGTACAAAGTACAAAAAAGTTTTGTTTTCAGTGTTAGAAGTAGTGGAATGTGACTTGAGGGATGGAGATTATAAAAACTTGTTAGAGCAGAGAGAAACTTTATGGCAGGTGAGGTTGGAAGCAGACAAAAAGCCAGGGCTTAATGAAAATATTAAAATAAAGTGCTTCCTAAAAAATAGGAAACTGAAGGTTAAAAAGTAGTGACTTGATTCAATTTATTGATTTTTGTTTTATGTATATAAAGTTTTTATGTGTGTTCATACATTTTATATTTTACTTTTAAATAGATGCATTCTATAATGAAATTTTCTTTGGTACTGCAGGGGTTAATGTAATGTTTAGCTTAATTAATTTGGTGATGTAGTTAATCAATGGAGTGGTTGATTTTAATTGCTTAATATATATATTGTTCTGTTTAGTTGAAATGAATTTTTCTGATGAAGTCTTCTTGACAAAAACGTGTATTAAAGCTTTTGTACATTAAAAATCTGGTTCTCCGGCTTTCGTTGACCATCAGGTATCCTTGCCTGGTTTTGAGTTTGTCTACTGGTTGGACACACATTTTTCTTCACCACGCTAGACTGTGTTAGAGTGTGAGTCCACCAGTTTAATAAAAATAGTGTATTCCTTATATTACAATACTAATTTGCTATGATATATTTTCTGCAAGTATTAAAAGTTCTGCATTATGTGCTGCATTGTTTCTCTTTTTTCATTATATTAAATTGTAGAAATAAGAATGTGTTGCACTGATGTGTGTCTCTTATTGTTTTCCATACACTGATAGAACAGTCTGAGTATGTATGCATACCTGTGTCAGTTGTGCCCTGAGTTGATGCTCTTTGTTGTGACAGAGTTGAATATGTTCATAATGTTTATGTATTATGATTATGGTGTTATGTCTGATGCTTAGTGTAAGGCTCTAGTGGGTATTTGCCATTAGATGCAATCTGTGCGGCTGTGGTGGGGCAACACCTGAACATCAATGTTTAATTGTGTACTTATGTAAATGTGGCTTGTCATGACTCAAAACTATGTGTCAGATGCTGCTGTGTTGTCTAGGCCTGCACTTGTGGTCACAACCCTACATTTTCTATACCTGTGTCTTCTGCCACCTTTGTCCTCCTATTCTTCCTTTGATACCTGTGTGGTGTCATCTTCCAACATTTGGGGTTCTTGGGGTAGTTCACCCACATCTGCAGTTGGAAGACTACTATGTGCTCTGGTTAGCATGTCATGTAGCATGGTGCACACCATTATCATCTGTGCTGCCTTCTCAGGTGTATATTGCAGTGCACCCCAGATGTGTCCAGACATCTGATCCTAGCTTTCAGTACACAAAACATACTCCCTATGGTGTTTATGGTTGTTGCATGTACTCTATGTAGGCCTCCTGAGCAGGGTTGGATGGTTCATGGTGCATTGTCATTAGCCACAGCTCAAGTTTATAACCACAGTCACCTCTTATAGGGAATAAAAACACATTTTGTCAGAATGGATATTGTTGTGAAGGGGTATCCTTAACTTACATCCTAGATGTGTTCTTGTACTTACCTAGTAGGAGTCCCTCAGGTATTTCAGCTTGCTGGAACGCAGCCCTCAATCCACTTTTCCCTCAAGATGCCAGCATCATGGACATTTCCAGGGTGTGCTGCCATGATGCTTGTTATGCTGCCATCTGCTGCACACACAACCTGACAGCTGATGGATGTCCATCCCTTTCTGTGTAAGCATTGGTCTGCTTTAGGATGTACTGGTGTCATGATAGGTATGAGTGTGCAATCTATTGCAAAGAGTACATGGAAGAAGTTTGTGATGCTGTACAACTTGCGCATTACAGTTATCCGCTCCATCAGTATGAATGGAAATTGTATGTAGTCATCCACATTGCTGCACATTGCTTCCTGGAATTTGTCAGGATACAGCTGGCAGCTGTTTGTGATGCTCCTACAGCATCTTCCATGTGTCTCTGGAATATCCCAGATGCAAGTGTACCTAGACTGAGAAACACATTGGTTTCAAGGGGGATGGGGATTCCTTGCAGTGTGTGCACAGACATGTGTGGGGCACACATGTTGCAGACAGCCTGCACCAGTTGTCACTCTAGCCTTTACCTGTCAATTATTTGTTGGTCTGACAACTGGTTTAGTTGCAACCCTGCTCTGACTCTAGCTGTCTGTCTTGTAGGACTCAAAGCCACAGCCTCATTTATGGTTTGTTTCAATGCAGCCTGTTGTAATTCATTAACTGCAGGTTACATTTTTATTTATTTTTTTATTGCTACAGAATTTGGCAAAATCCATATTATTAGCTTTTATTCCTTGTGGTCTGTAAAGCATACACTGAGAATTTCAGAAACAGAGTTGGTGTGGCAGTTTGTTGCATTTAAGTTACATTGTGTATGCATGATGTGTTTTGGAATGGGTGTGCACTGAATCTGTGATTATCATAAATTGGATAGCTGAGTACTCAGCCTGCCTTCAGCCTGATTTCTGAAATCACTTCTGCAGCAGGTGCTCTAGAGTTTTCCTTCAGTGTTCACAAATAGCTTCTGAGAACTTTATAGAATCCAGTCTTTAGGGACTTAACCCCCAATGATTTCCCAGCAAACCACACATTTTACGAGGAACAGAATAAAAATTAGATAAACATCTGGACATTCTTTGAAAATCTGAACAGATAAGAAGTATGGAGGTAAGAAACTTCTAATGCTTGGCATTATTAATTAAATGTAATCATGTCTTTTTAAAGATGCATTTCTTATAAATGTTCGTGTGTGTGTGTGTGTGTGTGTGTGTGTGTGTGTGTGTGTGTGTGTGTGTGTGTGTGTGTGTGTGTGTGTGTGTCTGTGAAAGAGAGTCTGTATAGACATTAAATAATTACCTAACTTATATTTTGGATGTAAAATACTTCATCCAACTTTTACATATACTAGACTAAGTTAAAAGCATTAGCTAGAAGAACTATTTTACATCAAAAATCATATTCATATATATATATATATATATATATATATATATATATATATATATATATATATATATATATATATATATCTGTGTGTGTGTGTGTGTGTGTGTATGTACATTGGTCCCCTACCATTTATTGAAATTACACTTACCTGAAATCTAAATATTTGCGATGACTCCACCAAAGCCTCATTACAACAAAGCAATGAACTGCTGATAATTTTAACATAGAAACTAACTACTTGGCCACCAGGGTGAACTTTGCCCTTTTCCCCAGTATCTCAGAGTTGGTATATTTAGTTAGGTGGGTGTTGGGGGTGAAGGACCCCAACAAGGGTGGTGTGGGGGGTGAAGTCCCTCCATTAGCATGGCATTAATTTTGTTTTGGTGTTTTCTTTTGTGTTCTGGTGGCCAAGTGGTTAGTTTCCCTGTTAATATTATTGGTGGTTCATTGCATCATTGTAATAAGGTTTCAGTCGAGTCATCTCGGTTTTTTGGATTTTAGTAAGTGTAATTTCAGTTAATGGTAGTAGACCCATATACATATATATGGATATATATATATATATATATATATATATATATATATATATATATATATATATATATATTAAAAACAAAAACAAACAAATACAAAACAATTTAACAGATAACCCATTCTCTAAGGGGTGAAGAAGCCCTCTGCCTGTGGTGTTGGGTCTCAGAATACCCTTGGCTGTACATTATTTACAAAATAATTTTGGCATTATTGCTTGTGTAATGCTGTGTGACTTGTCTGCATAGTGTTAATCACTGCCTGCATTTGATTTGGGATTATTCATTTAAAGTTTGGTTACTTCTATTTTTTAACTTTACTCTTGTATTGCATTTTGTTTTGTTTTAGTTTTTTATTCTTTTTTCATAGGTTCATAGGTTCATAGTTAGGTACTAGGCTATCGGCCCTAGGGCCTATACAAGCCCAGCCAAAAAGGTAGCCTGGCATTTGCCACCCAAGGAAATTATTTTCCTGTGTCACTGTTGAGCAGAGCCACAGAAGTGATCCCCGGGGTGAATTTACTATTTCCCATCCAGTCATCAAGTGTTAAGTATACTACCGCCTATGTTGTAGTTCATGGGTACAGTGTTTTTACCAAAGGGGATGACAATGCACTTCTTGGCACTGAGCTTGAGGCCATGGCTTTGACACCAGGCATCTGTCTCAGTGGCACTTTTGTAGGATGTCCACATCGTTAGGAGTTTCAATTATGGCTCCTAGGAGTTTTAAGAGGTGTTGGCTAGGGTCAGTTAGAAAAGAATTATTTTGCAGACACTAAATAAACTCCAACTAATTAGTGGAAGAGCTGATAAATAGCATTCCTTATTTAACTACAATTATTTAGTGGGATTTTTATTTCGCTGTAGTGCTGTGTGACTTGCTGTTCTTTGCCTGACTACAGCTGATCTCTGACAGCATTTGATTTTTTTCACCCACCTGCCCTACTCCCGTTTGTGCTTTTAAATTTGTTAGCTGTGGAAACTCCTCCCAATCTCATTTCATCAGGTCATTCTACTGATCACTGGGACAGCAACTGGGAAGGCCCGTCTAGTCTCTTAAACTTTAATTATCTTTTGTTTACTACCTTCCTGCTTGCTAAAAATCACTTCATCCAGCTGTTTTTACTGTATGTGTGCTTATTCCTACTGTATTTAGCTTTTTGCTGCACATTCTTAAAGTGTTCAGTTGCATTTGATCTGCTGTATTTATTACTGCATGTTAGTAGTCTGAATACATTGTAGCTGTCATTCTAAGTCTCCTATTTTTGATTTAAGAACTTGGCCTCCAAACTAGTTATCAAGTATTTTAACAACAAAAATGAGATATATCCAATTATTGCTACCACAAAGGATCACCAGTGAAAAACAGCTCTACTTTCCACCAAATTGGATTTTATTATACAAAATCTCTTTCTCTAGTGCCTCGGCCAATGCCTTTACAGAGTAAAAATCTTTGTCTTCTAAAAACACACATTATATACTCCAAACATACTCCATTTCAATCAATCTATTATACAATTTAATAAAACAGCCCTAGGCTGTCAATAAAATAATTAATGTATAAAACTTTGCCAATTACATTCCTTATTAAGCCCTTTAGGCTGTAAAGTTTCATACTTCATAATAAGAATAGATTCCTTCTTTCTCAATACATATTTTAATAAATCCTCATTACCATACTGATGCTCTATTTGTTCTAAAACTGTAACTTTCATATCCTTTAAATCTCCCCCATGTATTAAATGAAAATGCTCTGCTATTGGACTCAATATTTTTTTATTTTTCACATCCCTTATGTGCTCTTTTATTCTTTCTGCCAAACTTCTTTTAGTTTCCCCTATATAACTTTTACCACATGAACATTTAATTAAATAAATTATACCCCTGCTCAAACAGGAGTAAATACTCAAAGTATTAATTTTTTTTCTCCTATTTTTTTCTGCCTCTTTTATTATATACTGGCAGACTGAACATTTACCACAAGGAAAAGTCCCCTTCTTGGCAACAGTGCTTCCAACCTTCTGTACTGGTCTTCTATATCTCCCTTTTACCAGAAAGTTTTTGAGACTATGTCCCCTTTGATAGGAAACACTAAGTTCCATACCAAACAATGAGGGCACCTCTCTTCTAATCTGTTTCCAGTAACTTTTTACTATCCCATTCAACTTATCTGAAAAAAAAAACGTATATTTCGTAACAAAAAACATATGAGAACTTTCTTTATCTTTTCCTATTTTAAGCTCTCTATTTGTTGTAATTTTCCTAAATGTTCCCACATTTGAATCCTTATAAATTTTAACATAACTATCTTTTACTTCATCTAAATTATAACTTCTTTCAATGAAGCTAGGTATCATATGTTTAGCTTCGTCTCGTGCCTCAATAATACTACTACATAACCTCTTTATTCTTAACATTTCACCAAAAGGTATGGATTTCAGAGTATGACCAGGATGACAACTAGTAGCATATAACATCCTATTTGCTTGATTGAATTTCCTATATATAGTAGTATGTATTTTCTTGCCTATTATTCCATTCAAGGTAATGTCTAAAAAATTAATTTTCATACCTATCTGAATCCCATCGTATTTAATCTTATAATTATTTTTATTCAAATATTCTATAAATTCTGATGCCAAATTACGTCCGCCTTTACAGATGAAAACTAGATCATCAATAAAATGATAATATCTCATCACATATTTATTAAAAAATTCACTTCTATAAATATATTCATTCTCTACTAATACCATAAATAAATTAGCATAAACTGGGGCGAAAGTTGCACCCATAGCTGTTCCTTCATTTTGTTTATGCAAAATTCCATCAAATTCAAAAATATTATTTGTAAGACAAAAATGTATGAGCTCTATAATATATTGAGTCCTTGGCGTATCACCTAAAAAATGTTGTATAGCTTTTAAACCCAAATGATGTTTTATATTCGTATACAAGCTCACTACATCCGCTGTGATGAAAAACATATCCTCAGACCACTTTATCTCTTGTATTTTTCCCAAAATATCATATGAATCCCTTATATAGGATGGTAAGATGACCTACATTATATGTGAAGCATCCAGTTGCCGATACTACTGGATGACCTGGGGGTTGTTGCAAATTGTTGTGTCCTTTGTGGTAGCAATAATAGTTACCAAGTATGTTATCTACACTCTTGTGGCAGGAGATGATAGCCTATGCCATTCTGAGCAGGAAATTGCAGGTGTAAGTCTCATTGTGCCTTTATTTGATTTGCTACAGGGTTAACTTCTTTAAAAATTTGAATCTCTGTGCCTGAGGCATTTGGCAACGTTTCACAAACATGCTACTTTAGAAGAAGAGTGTTGCTGGTTTCTGCTAAACTCTACAAAAGCTAAGACAGAAATTACCATATTCGCAGTTTCTGCACTTGTTTTGCTGCATTAATTGTTTCTGTTTTGAGCATCTGCACTTTTTGACTTTTTGTACAGTCTTTAGTTAGAACTGCCTTTGTTGTACTGCAGTGATAGTAGAGGGATCCTGAGTCATTTTCTGGCCCAGGATTGTGCAAAAGAAAGAACAGTGTGCCATTTTTTATTGGCCACAGGGCCTTGTTTGTGTTTTTTATTGAATCTCTGCTAGTTAAGCATCACAGTTGCACAACAATTGGCTCACAACCTACAAACTTAGAGGTGTTTGGCAACCACACTACCTGAGAAGAAGAGTGTTGCTGGTTTCTGTTAAACTCTGTAAAAGCTAAAACTTATATTACCATATCCATTGTTTTAGCACTTGTTTTTTTTCCATTGTTTTTGTCAATTGCATTAACTGAGTGTCCCTGAGTTGAATAACTTTATTTTTTGACCTTTTTCACAGTGTTAGTTACCTTGATTTCAGTTTAGTGAGAGTAGAAGGGACCTGAATAATTTTCTGGCCTGGGACTGTGTAAAGGAAAGAAGAGTGTGCTGTTTTTGATTGGCCATGGTATCTTGTTTGTGTGTGTGTGTGTGTGTTTTTTATCAAATCCCCTCTGATATTTTAGCATTGCAGTTGCATAATGCTTGGCTCATAACCTAAGAGCAAGCTAATACTTATTTTGCTATATCCACTGTTTTGGCACTTGTTTTTGCATTGTTTTTGTTACACTTGCACTAATTGAGTGTTTCTGTGTTGAATATTTGCACTTTATGACATTTTCTACAGTCTTCAGTTAGAACTGCTGTTCCCCGTGCAGCAGCGCCTAGCAGTAATCTGTATAGATGACGATAACTCATAGTGTAATTCCCCTTTTGAGTCTGTGTGGACAACAATCTCTCAAAGTGTAAGTTTCCCTTAAAATACCCTTACTGTCTAGACAGATTTTTTTTAACTCTTAGAACATCTAGTTTGCACATAGCTGAGCATTGCTCATCATGTTCTTTGTGTTATTGACCTACACAATTAGAATATCTAGTTTGTGCATAGCTGAGCATTGCTCATTATGTTCTTTGTGTTATTGACCTTCACTATTAGAACATCTAGTTTGCACATAGCTGAGCATTGCTCATCATGTTCTTTGTGTTATTGACCTACACTATTAGAACATCTAGTTTGCACATAGCTGAGCATTGCTCATTATGTTCTTTGTGTTATTGACCTATTCAGCATTTAAATTTCTTTCCTCCCTAGTAGTTCAGTAGCCATGGATATGGACATCCCAAATGTCTCTGTGCCCAGTCTGGTTGAGATGGGTATTCTGAGGCATTGTAATAAGTGCCTCATGTATGTTGGCAACCCACTTATTCTTAAGAAGACAGATGAAGTGTGCAAGAGGTGTGAATACACAACACTGGAGGCATAACTCTCTCATACAACCAAAAGTAATCTTATAAAGGTTGTAAGGGACACTTGCACCATACCTAATGCAGAAAGTAAAGATCCTACACATAAAACTACTTATGCTGAGGCACTTACAGCACAATAAGAAAAAGGTCCTCAGCCATCATGTAAACACTCCATTAAAGCACCACAGCCACACAAAGTAATGCTGTATTCAGTGCCTCTACTGCTAAGCCCTTAAGACAAACTAGTGCACAGCTAAATTTCTTGCTTTTTGCTGATTCGTTAGGATGCACACCCATGTCCCTCTCACCAGACTGAGTAAGGATAGAGTCACAGTTAGCAGCCTTTCCAGGGCTAGGATCAGTAAATTCACACAGGCACTCAGGTCACTGAACTACAGGTAACAATATGACTCTGGCATAGTCCATGTGGGTATTAATGACTTGAGATGTACCTTCCTTGGCTATACAGAGTGAGACATAATTGAGCTCATCAACTATGTGTCTCAGGCAGGCATGAGCCTAACAGTCAGCAGCATACTACCTTTTCCAAGGATGATGCCATGTTGCCAATAGAAAATGATAGATTTTTAATAATGGGCTTAGCTTCTGGTATGAATCCAAGGAAGTACAATATTTGAAGACTTGGGAGGATATGGTTGACAGACCATGCTCCTTTGCCAGGGATGGTCTGCACTTATCCCCTCTAGGCTATTGGATATTGGCAAACACATTTTCTAGCCCCAAAGTACTTTTTTTAGGCAATGCCAAACTGATAAACCTTCTGTCTTAACTGAACCTATTAAGGAATATCTGAAGGTGGCACTGCTCAGTGTTAGATGTCTTAACAAGAAACTCCACTCCCTGGAAGCCCTCCTCTCCCTGGAGAATGTAGACATCTGTGTAGTAATGGAGACATGGTTTAAAGTCACTGAGAGTACCCCAGCAGTGCAAGATTATAATGTCTTTCACACCTTTAGACCAGCTACTGCACAGGAGGGGACTAAAGGCGGAGGAATCTCAATCTATATTCAAAACAACCTCATATCCAGACAAGTTAAAGTGTATGACCCTCTGGAACTCATACATTTGCAACTCACCATAAACAGTGTCTCATACCATATACCTGCAACCTACAGGTCCCCCTCAATGTTCCAGGAAACACAAACTACCTTTCCTCGAAGTACTTGAGTCCCTCACCATTCAACTCATCACGATCTTAATTGTGGATTTCAACTACACCTCTATAGATTGGGAATCCTACACCACTTCTAAGCACAAGTCCAGTGATTCCTAAACTTCATTAATACCAACATCCTGGAACAACTGGTCCTTCTCCTACCAAGGGTACAAACATACTTGACCTTGTAATCATGAACGTGAAGGAGCAATGTTCCTCACCCAATGCAATGTTCTCACTCTTAAGATCTGATGATAAGGCAGTATTGCTTGAAATAAAAATTAAATTCAGGGCCCAGTGAAACAAAAAAACTTTTTGGGACTATTTCCAGCTAACCTCTCTCTATTAAGTGACACCTTGGCTAAATTCCAAGCACCCCCAAACCCAATGAACACCATAACATATGCTGAGCTGTTTACAAAATCCTTTAAACAGCCACATTGACAGTTGTATAAAGTGAACTATGCCGACTTGTATTAAGAATACGGCAATCTCATAAAAACAAGCCACCCTAGTGGAATCACAATATTGATCAATTATACAACAAAACAAAACAATCTTGGTTAAGCGTAGCAGGAACAAATCCCAACATATTAAAAACCCTCTGACCAATTTAAGCAGGGAGCAAAAAGAGTTATACTTCAAAGGCTAAATTTGAAGAAAAAAGTAACTTCTCAGGGAAAGGACAATCACAAAGCTTTCTACAGCTATGCCCTTATCCACAAGGGAAATATGCAACAATGCACAGAACTTATTGTAAATGGAGAAGATTAACCTTTCGTATTCTATTTCAGGAGATATGAGCCCCATAAAATTGGGTACAGCCTCTCATATTACATGTGATAGACTGGAAAAAGTTCTGTAATAAAGCTATCATAATTGACTCCATGGAATATCATCCCCATAGATGCAAGCACAGCCTCTCATTTCACATGCGTTACAAAACAGACTAATAAAGTCTGGTGATAGCCTTATAAAAACCAGGCATTTTCAATGACTAAAGTATAAACCACTCTATTAGATGGACCTGATGAAACTCAGGCAAAAGTGTTTTTTTAAATATAGTTCAATATTGGCAGCTAATGTTTTTTGCCATATTTTGTTTGTTAAAAGTTAAAAAATAAAAATAAAACGTTTTAACAAAGAATGAGGTTTTATGGGGTGTTGAGCTGGTAAACCCCCACAGGTCTTTCAGGAATATTCAAATAAGGGTCTAACCTCTAAGCTTTGGGATTGACTCCTTGTTTTTCCATCTCTCATATTTTCCTCTAAGCAGCTCCCTTGGACCCTCCTACCATTGTTTCCAACTACCTTTAAATAACTGACCTGTTGAATGTAATGTATTAGAAGAACACTCGTCCATCTACCTGCTTAACTGCATAAACTACTGGAAATGTCAACAAGGTATTTTTATTCCTCCCACAGGGAGAATATCAGCGAGTCTTCTAGATCTGCAAGCTAAAGTGATTTTATCTGGACTAATCCTTTGTACTCTGTAACTTATTGTAAATGACACTGAAGTGTGAAAATAAAAGTATTTACATATTTTTGGGTGTCTCTGGAATGTGGTTCTTCGTGGCCTTCTGAACTGCTTAGATCACCAACACTGAACCAGAGGCCATTGCCAGTTTTTTGGCTGACAGGTTTGGCTCAAATCCTGACCCGCCCACTCCCTTGATAGTCCAAAGGAAATACAGCATACTACAATTTCTCCAACCATTGTAAGGGAACAGGTCATCGATGCAGTTTCCAAGCCCAAAACACTGCATCAGTGGGCCCTGATAGTATCCAAGGATGCTTACTAAATAACATGAAACATGACCTCTCTGTTCCACTTGAATCAATTTCTGACTGGAGAATACAGTCAGGTTTTGTGCTCAAGGAATGAAAGCTGGCTATAGTCATTCCCCTGCACAAAGGAGGTCCAACCATTGATCAGGGTAACTACAGGTCCAAAAGTCTAACTTCATATGCAAGGCCAAGGCAAGAATCATTATGGGCAAGATAAATGAGGACATATGTAATCTGCAAACACTGGACCAATCAAAGTTTGGCCTTGTTAAAGGAAGCTCATGCCTATTAAAACTGGTTGACTTCTTTACGAGGGTCACCAATGCAAGACTGTGCACACTTTACCTCGACCTGGCCAAGGTTTTTGATACAGTACCCTACTCAGGTATTATAGACAAGCTCACTAAATTAGGTATAAACCCTTTTATCAACTGCTAGATAGCCAACTGGCTCAATGATAGAACCCAGGAGGTCAAACCAGAGGATGCCACCTTCATCAAGAGGCCAGTTACTAGCAGAGTCCCCTAAGACTCGTTACTGGGCCCGCTCCTTTTTGGCATCAATTTCTACAGAGTTGTAGCAAATGCTGAAGGTTTATGGCTGACTAAGTTTCCAGATAACTGCAAGCTGGGGGTTATCATTGACTCTCCTGGAGACACTAGCATTCTTCAAGAAGCTCTATCTTTGATTAATAAATGGTGCCAACACCAAAGTCTTCAACTCAATGCTGACAAATGCATAATTATACCCATTGGGAAGTCAGCCACCCAGACTAATTACCATGTTTATAATACACCCCTAAGAGTCAACCCAGTGGTCAGGGATCTGGACATACTCGTAGACAGTCACCTTACATTTGACTACCACATGGTTACAGTGGTGAAGAAATCCTTTTATGTTGCACACCTTATAAGTAAGAGCATGGCATCCACGTCCAAAGAGTTATTATCCCATTCACTGTACTCTGTTCTTATCAGATCAATCATAGAATACCAGACTCCCTTTGGTATGTACCAGACCAGGCATATGCAGCAACTAGCATGACCTCAGAGGTTCCTTACAAAAAGAATACAAATGTAATAAACCTACTTTTTGCAGAGTGCCTTAAAGTCCTTTCCCCTCTACTCAGTCTCCTATAGATTGCTGAGGGGGGAGCTATACTTGGATAACAAGGCATCTGCAAACCCCACACTTATGAATCACCTGCATATTCGTAAGTCAAACAGTACCAGAAATACCAGCTCTAGGAAACTGAATTTTGTCTGTGATTTAAACACAGCATGTTGGAGACAGATATGTGTCCCAGAGACTTCCCCTCCTATGGAACAGGCTTCCATTCCATGTGAAGCTGAGTTTGTCTATTATCCAGTTTAAGCACATCCTAGATCAGTGGATGGATAACAGGACACATATCAGGCCTGGCACCCATGTCCCTTATGGACTGAGGTAGCTTATAAAGGCCTGGCTGTCAATGTCCTATTTGGTTACAGGACATCATTAATTTTTTGGGAAAACTTGGCTAAGTTTAGAAAGGCCCCTCAGGTCATTAACCTAGTAACAATCTATGAATCTATGAAAAACTCTTTCTGTAACAAAACCACTGCACAATCCAGTTTGGGCATACATGCAGGCATGCACACAAACACACATGTATAAGTCCAACTCTGTCCTCTTACATAGCTTTAACTCTAACTCACAAACACTCACAAGACTTCACCCCTAGTGCCCTACCCTGCCGTATATATGAAAGTTTCAGCATTAGTTTCCCAGACCCACATTTACCTTACCTGCATGCATTCAGTTTCTCATGAATCCAAAGTCTGCAAAATTCTATGGAAAGAACACTCATCAGAGACATTCACAACATCAACAAACAGATGATGTAGTCTAAACATACTGGAAAATATTAAGATACAACCAAACACCCTAATACTGGCTGATTTTAACTACCCTGTCATTAACTGGGAAAACTACTCATGTACCAACACCTTTGCCCAACAGTTCTTGGAATTCATAAATTCCAACGCCCTGGATCAACTAATCCATAGTCCATCCAGGGGCTCCAATATCCTAGACCTTGTCATTACCAACATGGGAAACCAATGCTCCTCACCTATGGTCACCCCTCATTAGTCAGGTCTGACCATAAGCTAATCACTTTTAATATCCACATCCCACCCCCAGTAAGGAAACCTCCATAAACAACTTCTCCAAAGTCAACTTCATGCTACTCAAGTCAGAAGTGACAAACTTCATGACGCCCATGCAGATGGGAACTGAAAGTTCAACTGCTGAATCCTACACTAAGGCACTGTACGAGCATATCCACTCATGCATAAATCGTGCCATCCCAAATAGAACCAAGATGCTCTCATCCAAAAAAAGGAAGCCAATCTGGTGGCCCCCTGCCATAAACAAGCTTTACAACAAAAGGAAGAAACTGTTGCAGAAAAGAGGAAAATCCCAGGATGCAAAAAGCTCCCTTACCAGCCTCAGTAAGAAACTGAGATCCCTCCAAAGCTAGTTACGAAAATAAGACAACCACAAGGCATTCTATAACTATGTCAAGAATCTAAATGGCAATGCTCAGATCTGCTCTGAGCTAAAACAGAATGGCATTAAATATACTGATCCCAAGGATATTGCCAATATCCTGGCATATTGATTCAGTGCCAACTTCACCCCCCTCTCACCCCCTAAATAGCCCATCTCAATACCGGAAGATTGCCAAATTTCGGTAATAACAGCCATACATGTAAAAAACACACTCTCCAAAGCTAAGAATACAGCATCCATGGGACCAGATGACATCCCGGGCTGTGTACTATATGAACTACAATATGAACTGGCACCTCACCTAAGTGTCATGTTTAATCATAGCCTCACCTTAGGTTTCGTGCCCACTGAGTGGCGCAGAGCTACAGTTATCCCACTCCACAAGGAGGGATCCACCTTGGATCCTGGAAACTACCATCCCATCAGTCTGACAAGCCTTATCTGCAAGGCCATGGAGCGTATTATCATGGAACTTATAAACAAAGACATTGGCAAACTTCAAACACTGGACCCCACCCAGTTTGGGTTCGTGAAGGGCCAATCTTATCTCCTAAACCTGATTGTCTTCTTCAAATCAGTCTCCAGAGCCATGGACAAAGGTAAGGTGGTCCACACAACCTATCCAGACCTTGCAAGGCCTTTGACACCATCCCCCACTCCGGACTCATAGATAAACTTACTAAGCTGGGCATTAATCCCCACGTCACCCAATGGGTTGCTAACTGGCTTACTGATAGAACCCACATTGTAAAAGTAGCTGACTCCAAATCCAGCTCCAGACAAGTGACAAGTGGAATACCTCAGGGTTCAGTCCTGGGACCGCTCTTGTTTGGCATCTACTTCTCTGAAGTACAGGCCAACACTAAGGGACTATGGCTAACAAAGTTCGCAGATGACTGCAAACTGAGAGCCACTATTGAATCCTCAAATGATGTGGATACTCTACAAAAGGGCCTTACAGAAATAGATGCTTGGTGCCAGAGCCATGGGCTCAATGCCAAGAAATGTATAGTTATCCCCTTTGGGAAAAAACATGTATCCGTGAATTACCATATAGGTGGCGGTACACTAAACACTGAAAGTGTGATAAGAGACTTAGGAACACGGGTGGACAGTGGTCTCACCTTCGATAACCACATCATTACAACAGTCAGGAAATCCTTCTATGTGGCACACCTCATCACTAAGGGCTTCTCATCCAGAAAAAAGGAGGTCATTGTCCCACTTTACTCATCCCTCTTTAGACCCATTATAGAATACAATGCCCCGTTTGGTATGTACCTCTCAAGACATCTGCAACAACTGAAAAGGGCACAGAAATACCTCACTAAAAGAATCACAGGCCTAAAGCAGATGCCCTACGCTGACCACCTTAAAAAACTCCAGCTATACTCTGTCACATATCGTCTACTCAGAGGCGATCTCTGCTTAACATACAAGGCCATGTCAAACCCAGAGCTGTTGGACATGCTACACTTAAAGAAATCCCTCAGAGCCACATGCTCCAGGGATCTAAACCTTGTCATCACAATAAACAAAACATGCTGGAGGGATAAGTTCCTGACCCAGAGACTCCCCAGACTCTGGAATAGATTGCCCATACATGTCAAGCAGAGTGCCTCTTTGGCCCTCTTCGAAAGGAATCTTGACGATTGGATGGGAGAAAGGAAATTCACCCCAGGGATCACGTCAGTCACCCTGCTAGACAGGGGTCCAGGAAAGTAAATAGTGTGGGAAGAAATAGCCAGGGAATTGTTATGGCTAGGCTTGTATAGACCCTAGAGCCGATAGCCTAGTACCAGCCTATGAACCTATGAACCTATGATTCAATGGAATGAATGACTCTTGTGTGACTCTGTGTGTGTGTGTGTGTGTGTGTGTGTGTGTGTGTGTGTGTGTGTGTGTGTGTGTGTGTGTGTGTGTGTGTGTGTGTGTGTGTGTGCGTGTGTGCGTGTGTGTGTGTGTGAGTGTGTGTATGTAAAAAGATAGAGTTCATTTCTTTTGGTCTAAATGCACATAGTACAATTTTAGATTTATAACATTACACCAATCCTTATTTCGTCAAGTAATGTGTTTAAATCAGCCATGTGTGATTATTTTTATAACAACAGTCTAAGTAAATCTTTCATTACATGCAATTATGCTGCTATCAGTATGCACCATGTGTATTTAGTATAGTATTAGCAGTATAGGTGAGACTGCAGTGGTGGTGCTGCGGTAGCGTTGTCGCCTCATAGCAAGACATTGTCCCGTTTGATTCTCAGCTAGAGCATCTTCTGTGTGGAGGCATACATGAATGGGGCGTGCCTTCGTTGAAGGTTGTGCATCAGAGCTAGTAACCCAGTACGTAAAAATCCACTACCAATCATTAGCGGACCAGAGTTCCGCTGTGGCGACCCCTAACCGGGAAAAGCTGAAAGACACAAATTAACAGTATAGGTGACTAATATTAAATTTATTTACACTACTAAGAGTATGCTGCATGTTGAGTGGTCTGTATGAGATTGCAGTCAGAGGGCTATAGGAGTTTACCATTTTCCCTACTTGTTTGCGATCTCACAGTTTGAATATATAATTAGCAATGGGTGTGGGGGACACAACCCACAACATGGAAGGTGCTGGGGGAGCTTGCTATTTTATTTATTTATTTATTTATTTATGTATGTTGCTTAAAATGTTTATTTGTATGTGATAAATTAATCGAAGCACCCAAACATTGAAGTAACTAATGTTGACTCAAAAAATCTAAATGTGTGCATGCTCCAAAACATAACTTTTCAGCAGGCAAATAAAAAAATATGTATTTTGCAGGGAGAGAGCAACCTTATCCCCTCACATCCCCTGCTAATTTTATATTCTAACTCCAGGATTGCACAGTACTGGGGAAAGGGTATATGCCTACACCCTGGTAATAGCAATCTCACACACCTGTTAACCATCTGTTTAGTCAACCAAATTGCATTAACTAAACAGATGTTGGGCCAGATTCTGTAAAAATCATGGGAATCTAATGTATCACACTGATATCAGTGCTAAAGTTGTGGGCAACAATGTTGTATGTAAATGTGCCACAGTGAACTCAGAATGCCTCAGCCCAGAAGGTAGTATCTCAGTAGCAACGGTACACTAAACATTACCACAAGTAATATGTATTAAAGTTATGAAAAGATTATCACACTTTAAGCATCCTGACAGTCTTACATACATATCTACAACAGAATCGCTCCAGTAAGCTTAAGGATAACTACAGAATATAACTAACTCCATTATTATAAAAATGCTAACTATCCCAATGTAAGCTGCATGGCATTTCTAATACATATCTTCAGAAATCTGTCCAGTAACATTAGAAACAACAATGGATATTTCCATAATTCACTTATTAATAAAATATACTTGATTGCAAGCTGCATGCCATTTGTAATACATATTTTCAGCAATCTAGCCAGTAAGGTTTGAGACAACTACGAATATCTCCCTAAGTCATATACACTCAACCAAAGCCCCTAAGGCAAAACAGCATGCCCAACACACTAGTCATAGGTGACTCGATAGTGAGGCAAACTGATGTCCCACTCACTATGTTGAAAAAGGAGAAAGTAACAGTCAGCTGCCTGTCAGGTGCCAGGATCCGTCACATAACAAACACAGTCAGGTCCCTCTACAACAAGTACAAATATGACTCTGTCATTGTACATGTGGGTGTGAATGACCTGAGAAGTACCTCCCTGGACTACATGAAAAGAGACATGGAAGAGTTAATGGATTATGTAGTCCAGGCGGGTATGACTCTTGCCCTGAGCAGCATCGTACCATCACCCAGAATGATACCACAGTACAAGCAAAAAATGATTGATTTCAACAGTTGGCTAAGTTTCTGGTGTCATTCAGTATCTGTCTGCCTGAGATGACATGATTGAAAGACCTTGATGCTTTGCCAGAGATGGCCTGCATTTGCCACCCCTGGACTTCTGGATATTAGCCAAGGCTCTTGCCACCCCTATAGTGCCTTTTTAAGGTGGTGTTCCAAAGACCAAATTACCACCATAGCAATTACAAACAAGTGCAATCTGAGGGTCATGCTGCTCAACACTTGAAGTCTAAATCTCAAAATGCACTCGCTTGAAGCACTCCTTAAAATGAGGAACAAAAACATCAACATTGGTGCTGTAACAGAGATCTAGTTCAAGGCATCAGAATACACCCTTGCACTACCAGGCTATAACTCATTCCACACCTTTCGGCCCCAGAACTTGGACTGAAGCTCCAAAGGCAGTGGTGTTTCCATATTCATAAAGGATGCACACACCTCCAGAGTGGTAGCCCAACATAACGCATCAGAGATACTTCAGGTGCAGCTAACACTAGATAAAACAGCGACTCAGGTCATAGCCTGCTACAGATCCCCAACCATGTCCCAAGACTCGCACTTCATAAGCACACTGGAGAATATTTGGGTCCAACCTAACACTCTCTTACTAGGCGACTTCAACTACCCCTACTCATGTACCAATACACTTGCCCAACGTTTCCTGGAGTTCATTAATTCCAATGCCCTGGACCAGCTCGTTCTTACCCCCACTAGAGGTAACAACATCCTTGACCTGGTCATTACTAACATGGGTGACCATTGCTCTACAGCAATAGTCAGCTCCTCCCTGGTTAGATCCGACCGCAAACTAATCACCTTGGAAATCCACACCCCCCCGCAAAGGCAACTACCATGAAAAACTTCCCCAAAGCTAACTTTGGGCTCCTAACAACAGAAGTGGCTAACTTCACGGTACCCATGCAAATGGAGAATAGTTGTGTGACCACAAAATCATACATCAATGCACTGTACGAACACATACACAAATGCATGGATCTCACCATACCCAAAAGAACCAAGACACTCACCTCCAAAAAACGGAAGCCAATCTGGTGGTCCCCTGCCATAAATAAACTCTACAACAGAAGGAGGAAACTGAAGTGGAATAAGGTGAAGTCCCAAGAATGGAAAAACTCCCTTATCAGCCTCAACAAAAAGTTGAGATCCCTCATCAAATCCTCTAAAGCTAGCTATGAAAACAGAATTGCAGCAGATAGTAAAGACAACCACAAGGCCTTCTATAGTTATGTAAAGAATCTCCATGGCAATACCCAGATTTGCTCTGAGCTACAGCACAATGGTACCTCCTATACCTATTGCCAGTATACTGATCGACAGATTCAGTGCCAACTTTACCCCTCCCCCGAAAGAACCAATCACAATACCAGTAGATTGCCAGGCACCCAGTATTACTGCTGCACAAGTTAAAACAGCACTGTCTAAGGCCAAGAATACAGCTTCTATGGGACCTAAAAATATCCCTGGTTGTGTTCTACATGAACTACAGAGTGAAAGGGCACCTCACCTGTGTACCCTGTTCAATCACAGCCTCACCTCAAGCTTTCTCCCTAACGAATGATGCACTGCTACAGTCATTCCTCTCCACAAAGGAGGAGTGACTGCAGACCCTGGGAACTATTTCCCCATTAGCCTGACGAGACTGATATGCAAAGCTATGGAATGCATCTTCATGGACCTAATAAACAAGGATAGAGGGAATCTCCAAACTCAGGATCACACACAGTTTAGCTTTGTGAAGGGTAGCTCATGTCTGCTCAACTTGGTCAGCTTCTTTGAGTCAGTCACCAGAGCAGTGAATAAAGGCAAGGTGGTTCATACAGCCTGCTTTGATCTGGCCAAGGCTTTTGATATCATTCCCCACTCAGGAATCATAGAAAAACTCACTAAGCTTGGCATCAAACCCTATATCACTAGGTGGGTTGCAAACTGGCTCAAGGATAGAACCCACAGTGTGAAAGTAGCTGACTCCAAGTCAGACTGCTGACAAGTCATGAGTGGAGTCCCACAGGGTTCATTCTTGGATCCTCTCCTGTTTGGCATCTACTTCTCTGAAGTCCAGGCCAACACGAAGGGACTCTGGCTGACAAAGTTCACAGATGATTGCAAGTTGGGAGCTATTATTAACTCCCCAAGTGATGTTGATATCCTACAGAATGGCCTCACTGAGACCAATGACTGGTGTCAGAACCGTTGCCTTAAGCTCAATGCCAAAAAATGTGTTGTCATCCCCTTTGGGAAAAATCCAGTTCTCATGAATTACCACATTGATGGTAGTCCACTGGACACAGAAGGCATTATAAGAGATCTGGGAACACAGGTTGACAGCAACCTCTCTTTTGATCACCACATTGCCACTGTGGTCAGAAAGTCCTTCTATGTGGCACATCTCATTACTAAGGGTTTTGCATCCAGGAAGAAAGAGGTCATTGTCTCCCTCTACTCTTCCCTCATTAGGCCAATCATTGAGTACAATGCCTCATTTGGTATGTACCTCACTAGACACCTGCAACAACTGGAGAGGCTGCAAAAATACCTCACAAAGAGGATCCTAGGCTTTAAACACTTGTCCTGTATGGACAGACTCAAAAAACTCCAACTATTCTCTGTCTCATATCGCCTATTTAGAGGTGATCTCTGCTTGACTTACAAAGCAATGTCTGACCCAGCTCTGTTAGAAATGCTACATCTAAAGAAATCCCAATCCCTCCGCACCACATACTCCAGAGACCTCAACCTCATTACCACAATTAACAGAACATGATGGAGGGGCAGGTTCATAGCCCAGAGATTACCCATGCTATGGAACAGACTTCCCATACAT
Source organism: Protopterus annectens (assembly GCF_019279795.1). Taxonomy (NCBI): domain Eukaryota; kingdom Metazoa; phylum Chordata; order Ceratodontiformes; family Protopteridae; genus Protopterus; species Protopterus annectens. The sequence continues at coordinate 687,063,604 of NC_056749.1, read as the reverse complement.
GTCAAGCAGAGCACCTCCCTGACCCTCATTAAGAGAAATCTTGATGAGTGGATGGGAAACAGAAAATTCACCCCATGGATAAATCCAGTGGCTCTACTTGACAGAAGCACCAGGAACTAAGGTCGGGTGGCACTATGCCAGGGTAATCTTATGGCTAGGCTTGTAAAGGCTCCAGGGCCATTAGCCTGGTACACACCTATAAACCTATTAACTAATAAAATAAGCTTGTGTGCATTCATGGATTCTGATAGGAATTCATAAAATTTCTAATAAAATTTAATAAAGTTGAAGAGCAATCAAGGTCACATCGCCCACAACTAACATTAGCTAATGATGAATGACGGACTTGTGTGGGGAGCACAGGTAACACACACACCCAAGGAAAGTGAAAGCTGGAAAAAAAGATGTGAGGTATTGGTGAAGAAGAGAGACACACAAGAAGATGCCTGAAAAGAAACATTTACAGGAAAGTCAGAGGGGCATGGGCAATTTTTTTCTTTCTTTTTTTGGTGAGAATAGGCCCCATTTTTTGTTTGTTTAAAAACAGCAGGTAAAGTAAAGATAGGAAAAGAGGAGAAGGCCATCACAGCAGGTATACCCATAGAACAAATATTTCAGTGCATGACAGACAAAGGTTGGAAAAAACAGTAAGGACAGGTAAGGTACACAGACAACACAATGCACAATATGGGCAATGGAAAGTTGTCAGACATGGTGGGGATGCATGCCAGCCATGGTAAAATGCAGAAAAACATGTGTATTTATACACTGTCATGTTACAACATGTTGCAAACTGTGTGGCAGTCATACTTGGATGGATATAACCAATAGTAAATGTGTGTTGTATGATAATAATGAAGGATAAAGTACAAACTGGATAAATAAATACAGATGCCAGTAGTCTGTCACTAGTGCAAGTGTAAGCCAAGCAATATCACAGATGAGCAAATGCAGGCCTAAAAATATCAGAAAACTATAGCAGAGGATAGAACCAAACCTCAACCATGCATGCGAAAGGCAAGTAACTAAGCACAGTGCCAAACAGCAGCACTACAGTGAAAGCAGTTAAATGGCGGCTAAATGCACTAGTAGGCATACACAACCCAAACAAACGTGTAATGACATTCATATATGCTACATGCATATGCCATATCAAAGGCAACAAACTGGTGTAGGTGTATATGTATGACTGTAGCCTGAATGGAACATACATGAAAGCAAGGTCAATACACATTCACATTACCAATTACATGTAGGAATATTTGCAAAAATATAACACTACAGCTTAAAAAATATATCAGGTTGTGCAAATGGATTTTAGCAATTTAGCTTGATTAACACACAAGTATAACAAGAACAAGGATGTATTTCAAGCAGTAGCCAGTGACATGTGTGCAGATGTCCTTTATCTGTATAATGGCCATAGATCTGGCACATGTTCACAGAGTCAACAATGTCATACATGGCAATGGTAAATGACTGCAACAAAGGCAAACATATCTGCAAAATGTAATATGGAAATATGAAGATGGAAGGGAGGTGGACAACCTGGGCCCACATTAGGGAAAAGCAGGACAAATTAAGGTGGCACACTGCAAATGTATTGTATGTTGTACGGCACACAGTGTGTTGTAGAAGCCAAAATATATTTAAGCAAATGGAAAATGTATGTCATATGGTCAAAATGATTTCTGATGTCCACAGAAATAGCCATGTATAAATCACACATACATAGTAATGTGCAATCATGTAACATCAACATGCATAGGTAAGCAAGCTAAGAATTTCAAGCACACACACATATACTGTCATGCAGATGTTGAATAAACAACCATGCTCCTCATTACTGATCATTACAGCACATCAGCAGTAAGTCAGCAAATGCTCACATCAGTGGTACAATTGTGTGTCACTATGGATCCGGATGTGCAGAGACATGCACAGTCAGTTATTATCTACAACTATTTGTGCAAGACATAAACCTACAACAAACACGGGATAATGTACTGTTGCAGAATAAATTATCTGTAACACTGTGTATACATTAATGATATATTTGTATTTGATGCACTCAGAAAAGTAGGACTGCCCATAGCTATGACATACATGCATATGTCTCCACATGACATCAGCATTGTCAGCACATGGCACACACCACACCATGCCAGTGGGACAGCATGAAAACTGTCATCCAAAAAACATGGGAAATGACATGTCCTTTTGTAGCACCTACATGATATGGCAATACACAAACCATACCGCAGTGGTATTACTGGACTATGGACATCTGCTATCTGTCAGTTGCCCTCACCAAAACACGTTTACAGGCTAATTGGCAAAACACTAGCTGCAGGTTAATTGCAACAATACAGAAATAGCTTAATGTTGGAGAAAAGTATAATGTCATGCACACACTGAAACATAATTGTCACATGACTATAACACATAAGCATGTCAACTACATGGTATGCATGCACAAGAGTGCATATACAGTCCAATCAATTACATGACAATCAACATGCTGGCAGCATAACACCATTGGCGCACACAGACAATACTTACAGACTAGAAGGACCAGGGTGATGGGGCTGAGACTCACAAATGATTTAAGAAGGTATCTTCTTGAATGATTCACACATAGCCCATGCCATATCCAGGAAGAAAGTCCCCATCATGTCCCTCATCTGTTTTAGAAAAACATCAGTCACAACCTCCTGGATATCCTTGCGATAATCATTTCTGTTCCAGTCCTGGCATTGTCTTCTCAGGTGTGCAGCAGGTATGATGGTGCAGGCAGTTGCAGGGCAGCTTCTTCTTCATCATCATCAACCTCACCATCATCATCATCATCATCATCATCATCATCATCGGTGGACTGTGGCAGTGGCCTGGTATGTGCTTGTCATCTGCACTGATAGGCAAAGACCCACAGGTCCCATGCTCTGTCAAGATGAATTGCAAAGCATGACAGAAATGAAAAGCAAATGTCTATCATGCAGTACAGTCCCATGAAGATCATAGCTGACCTTAATAAGAAAATGATGTGTATATCTGCAATCTGTTATACTTAATTAACATACCATCCACTCATGACTTCTGCAAATAGAAATATAAGACTGAAGGTGCAGCAGCATACATCAAACTTGTTTAATTTTAAATGGTGCAAACATTAGCGAGTAGCAGAATTATAATCTACACAATTGCTGCTTGTAAATGGATCCATACATTCATAACACATTCCCTGTGTCAATTTATTTATAGTTATGGACATGTCTAATAACATAACATGTCAGGGAGAATGTATCCATCACCAATATGAAAAGTTCAGTCAAGGCCATGTAATGGCATGCAGAACACAGCTTACCAGAGGAAATCAGGACATCATCTGGATATTTGAATACTGGCCAGCATGAAGCATGGCAAGCATATGCAAAGCCAGCACATGTAATATACCCTGACATTTGAATGGAAGCATGCCTGATTCTCCTTTATGCCTCATTAACATAACTGAACTTTGACAAAAAAAGATTGTAAACATCAACATAACAGTATTATTGCAACCTGTACTGTTTAATAATGTTGTCTTCCTTAGTAAACTAGTAGGTCATTATTCCCTTTCTTTTCCCTTGCATGTGGTCCCTGAGCAGTTATGTTTGTGTGTGAATGTATGTGTGAAGTTCAGCTGAAATCCCCCCCACCCCACTCCCCACATGATAGTCCAAAGGAAATGCTATATATCACATTCCACACAGCCATTACTAGGGAACAAGTCTTCATTGCATTTTTCAAGGCCAAATTCACTGCATCGATGGGCCCCAAGAACATCCCGGGATGCTTGCTAAATAGCATGACACACGACCTCTCTGGGCCACTTGAATCACTTTTCATCTGGAGCCTACAGTAAGGTTTTGTGCCCAAGGAATGGAAGATGGCTACAGTCATTCCATGTACAATGGAGGTCCATCCATCAATGAGGATAAATATAGGACCATAAGTCTGACCAGATTCATATGTAAGTCCATGGAAGAAATCATCATGGACGTAACAAATGAGGACATAGATAACATTACTTCACTATTTTACTATCAGGCTTTCCAATAAATAGTCTAGGATTATTTCCTTAAGTACTGACTGATTTGATCTTCTTGAAACCCATGGAATTTTCAAAAGTATTTTTTTCCAGCCCTGCAGTTAAAAAGATTAATTTATAACCTTACTTATAGTTAGTTCTACTCTCACAGCTATATATTATTACAGGAAGAAACATTGCCTTGACTATATAGACATTTGCTGATATCTTTGCTATTTAAACTGCTATCCCTATCACAGTTTGGCTTTGTTAAAGGAAGGTCACGCCTATTAAATCTGGTGGACTTTATTGAGAGGGTCACCAAAGCAATGGATGAGGGCAAGAATGTGCACATAGCTTACCTCAACCTGGCCAAGGCATTTGATACAATACCCCCTCAGGCATTATAGACAAACTCACTAAATTAAATATAAACACTTTTATTCCCTGATGGATAGCCAAAAAGCTCACTGATAGGACCCAGGAGGTCACAATAGGGGAAGCCACCTCCACCAAGAGCCCAGACACTAGCAGAGTCCCCCATGGCTCACTACTGGGACCACTGCTTTTTGGCGTCTATTCCTCTGAAGTGGAAGCAAATGATGAAGGTTTATAGCTGACTATGCTTGCATGTGATTGCAAGCTGGGGGTTATCCTTGATTCCTATGTAGTCACAGCCATTCTTCAAGAAGGCCTATCTACAACTAACAAATTGTGCCAAAGCCATGGTCTTAAAATCAATGCTAAGAATTTCATAATTGTACCTTTTGAAAAGCCAACCATCCCAGATAATTACCATGTTAATAATACAGCCCCATCAGTCAACACAGTGTTCAGGAATCTGTGTATGCATGTAGACAGGAATCTTACCTCTGACCACCATGTAGGTACAGTGGTGAAGAAAATCTTTTGCATTGCATAAGTTATAGATAAGAGCATTCCACCTTGTTTTAAAGAGGTCATATTCCCACTATAGTCTTCCCTTATCACAGCAGTCATAGAGTACAGTGCTGCCTTCATTATGCACCTGACCAGATATATGCAGAAACTACAACTACATCAGAGTTTCAATAAAAAAAATACAAGCCATAACAAACCTGCCTTATGCAGTGTCTTAAAGATCTTTCCCTCTACTCTGTCTGATATGCACTGCTGAGGAGTGATCTGTGATTGACTTACAAGGCATCCACAAATTCCACACTTATGAATTTCTTGCATATTCGTAAGTCAACCAGTGCCAGAAATGCAAGGTCTAAGTACCAGATTTTTTTCTTTTACTTAAACAATACATGCTGGAGAGACAGATATGTGTCTTGCATATTGCTCCTCGTTTGAGCAGGCTTCAAGTCCATGTGAAGCTGAATTGTCTAATACACAATTTAAGCACAGCCTAGACCACTGGATTGGGAATTGAAAATTTACATTGGGGCTGTCACCCATGTCCATTATGGACAGAGGTGGTTTATAAATGCCTGACTCTCAATATCATATTTGGATACAGGACATCATTATTCTTTTGTGAAATCTTGGCTAGGCTTAGAAAGGCCCCCAGGTCATTTGCATAGTAAAAATCTATGAAAATATGAATCTATAAATGGCAGTCTGAGCATATAATAATTCATGCCATTTCACACTGAGCTAATCGGAGGAAGGGCACTGGGCAAACTGATCTATGATATATAACATTAAGTATCCTGTTTTTTGCTTATTTTTATGAGTTATTTATAGCACTTTTATTGTCTGCTGCATACTTTTCTAGCTAGTTTCACTGTGTGTGAGGTATTAAATGGAAATGTTCTACATTTGTTAAGCATCTGCTTGGGATTGTTTGTTCTGATTTCCTGCCAAGGAGTGTATCATATAACTTATTTGTTTGTAGTTAAAAGCATTCTCTAGAGTCTCCTTGCTCCTTTATCTGTTTAAAACTTTCATTTAAAGGCTCACTGCTGCTTTTCTGCTGTGATAAACATTTCTGCAGTTTTTTTCTACCTAAGTAGTGTAGGCAGTTGTAGCATTGTCCATATTCAGGCTTGTGTTTTGGGCCTAGTTGTTTGTTGGTAGAAGCTGTGTGTCTGAGCACATGTTCCAAGCCATCTTAGTTTAGTCAAAGCCATTCTTGCATTTCAGTGAGAGGGAAGTGTTTATGGTCATTGACTGATTGGAGTTACCTGGACTACGGCTTGGAGTAAGAACCTCATTGGTTCTTTCAAGCTTTTTTTAAAGTTGTTTCAGGTTTCAACTTTCAGTTACTTAAGAAGTTAACTTGTGAGTGTTTCTGCCATTTCACACTGAGCTAATCGGAGGAAGGGCACTGACCAAACTGATCTGTGATAAATTACATTAAGTATCTTGTTTTTTGCTTATTTTTATGAATTATTTAAAGCACTTTTATTGTCTACTGCATACATTTCTAGCTAGTTTCACTGTGTATGAGGTATTAACTGGAAATGTTCTACATTTGTTAAGCATCTGTTTGGGTTTGTTTGTTCTGATTTTTGTTTTCCACCCTCCCTCCCTATTGGTATCCTGTTGTTATATTTAGGTTCATAGGTTCATAGGTTCATACTAGGCTATCTGCCCTGGGGCAATTATAAGCCTAACCCGATTCTGTATGGCTTACGCCACCCCTTGATTTGAGTATACTGTGCCATTTTTAAGGTTTAGTTTACTGTGCCTCTGTCTAATAGTGACACAGGAGTAATCCCTGGGACAAACCTATGATCCCCCATCCACTTATCGAGATTCTTCTTGAAGAGATTCAGTGAGGTGCTCTGCCTCACATGAACTGTAATTCTATTCCAGAGCGAAGGGAGCCTCTGGGTTATGAACCTGTCCCTCCAGCAAGTTCTATTTATTTCTGTGCTGAGGTTCAAGTCCCTCGAGCGTGTGGCTCTAAGGGATTTAGATTTACTGAGATGGAGCATGTCCATTAATTCTGGATTTGACATAGCTTTGTATGTCAGGCATAGATCGCCTCGAAGTAGGCGGTATGCAACTGAGCAGAGCTGGAGTTTTTAACCGAGCAGCATATGGCATCTGTTTGAGACCCTTGATCCTCTTGGTGAGATACTTTTGGGGTCTTTCTAATTGCTGCAGGTGTCGGGTAAGGTACATCCCAAAAGGGGCATTGTATTCTATGATGGGCTTGATGAGGGATGAATAAAGGGCACGATTACCTCTCTTGATCTAGATGTGAAACCCTTCGTGATGAGGTGGGCTATGTAGAAGGTCTTTCTAACCACTTTGGCAATGTGGTTTTCAAAGGAGAGATTGCTATCAACTTGGGTCCCCAGGTCCCTAATAACTTTCTCTGTACTTAATGGGTTTCCGCCTATGTGGTAATTTGTGGGCACATTGTTTTTGCCAAAGGGTATGACTATACATTTTTTGGCATTTAGCTTTAAACCATGGTGCTGGCACCAGTTATCTGTCTCTGTGAGACCTTTTTGAAGGATGTTTGTGTCAGCTGGAGAGTTGATTATGGCGCCCAGTTTGCAGTCATCTGCGAACTTGGTGAGCCATAGTCCTCCCACATTTGCCTGTACCTCGGAAAAGTATATACCGAACCAGAGTGGACCCAGGACAGAACCCTGTGGGACGCCACTTGTGATCGGTTTTGAGTCTGACATGGCTCCAGCAACTCTCACTCTGTGGGTTCTGTCTTTGAGCCAGTTTGTGACCCATCTTATGACATAGGGGTTTATATTTAAGCTGGATAGCTTATCTATGATGCCCGAGTGGGGTATTGTGTCAAATGCCTTTGCAAGGTCCAGATAGGCTGTGTGGACTACCTTCCCTTCATCTATGGCTTTGGTGACTGTTTCAAAGAAGTCAACCAGGTTCAAAAGGCAGGATCTGCCCTTGACAAAGCCGAACTGGGTAGGATCTAGTGTCAGTAGGTCCCCAATGTCTTTGTTTATGAGCTCCATGATGATCCTATCCATAGCCTTGCAGACTAAGCTAGTCAGGCTTATGGGGCGATAGTTTCCAGGGTCCGTAGAGGCTCCAACTTTGTGCAGTGGGACCACTGTTGCTGTACGCCATTCTGTGGGCACATATCCTGTAGTGAGGCTGAGATTGTATAGCTGTTTTATTTGAGGGATTAGTTCCTCTTGTAGTTCATGTAGGACGCAACCTGGGATGCCATCTGGTCCCATGGAAGCAGTGTTTTTTGCTTTGGAGAGGGCAGCCTTCACCTGAGCATCTGAGATGTTTGGGAGACAGCTCTCTGTCAGGATAGATACTTGCTCTTTTGGGGGGGAGGGGGTGGAGAAGTTTGCACTGAACCTGTCTGCCAGGATATTGGCAATGTCTGTGGGTTCAGTGTATTTTTTGTCGTTTAGAATCAACTCAGAACAAGTCTGGGAGTTGCATCCCAGGTTTCTAACATAACTGAAAAAAGCCTTATGATTGTCTTTGGTGTCCTGTGCAATTTTTCTCTCGAAACTGGCCTTGGAGGATTTTATGAGGGATCGTAATTTTTTGCTAGTACTGATCAGAGATGCCTTCCCTATTAGGGATTTTGCTCTATCATGTAGTAGCTTCCTCCTTCTGTTGTACAGTTTATTTATGGCAGGGGTCCACCAGACTGGATGCCTGCCTTTGGATGATTGGGTCTTGGTTTTGTTTGGGATAGCATGATCCATGCATTCCTGGAGATGTCCGTAGAATGCATTTATATAGGATTCTGCAGTTTGGGCTGTAGTTTCCACTGGCCCTGGGGCCTTGAAGGATTCCACTTCAGTTTTGAGAAGTGAGAAGTTCGCTTTTGAGAAGTTTTTCGCTGTGGTTTTATGGGCTGGGGGTGGGGTCGGGATTTGGACAGCCAGTGAAATTAATTTATGGTCTGATCTTACCAATGAGGGATATACTTCTGGTGTGGAGCATAGAGTCCCCATGTTGGTAATGATCAGGTCTAGTATGTTGTCCCCTCTTGTGGGAGTGGTGATTAGTTGTTCCATAGCGTTTGAGTTTATAATTTCCAGGAATCTTTGGGCTAAGGTACTGGGGCTTGAGTAGTGCTCCCAGTCAATGTTTGGGTAGTTGAAGTCACCCAATATAATGGAGTTCGGAGAGATCTTCATGTTTTCCAATGTTTTCAGGAAAGCCGAATGGGATTCCTGACTTTGAGAGGGTGGTCTGTAGGATGCTATAAACTGAAAAGCAATCTTGCCCACTGTTAGTTGCACATGGATGGTCTCCGATACTTCGTGCAATGCCACTAACCTGGAGGTGTGGATATGCTTGATAAATATGAAAACTCCCCCTCCTTTTGTGGTTTGGTCCGGGTTTTGGGGCCGAAAAGCATGATATGAGGTATAGTCTGGTAGTGCTGGGGTGCTCTCTGAATCCTTGAACCAGGTTTCTGTCACAGCACAGATATCAATGTTCTCCATACTGAGGAGAGCTTCGAGTGCGTGCATCTTGAGGTTAAGACTTCTGGCATTTAGCAGCATTACCCTTAGTTTCTTGTTCCTTGTGCTGTCTATGGGGGTGGGTTTGACTTTTGAGCCTTGCCTAAAAAAGGCACTACGGGGGTGGCAAGAGCCACCGACAGATGTCTTAGTTACGATCGCTAACTGAACGCAAAGAAGTTCATTATCATTCCCTTCAGTAAAAATAATAACCCTTCACACTGTGACAGCATCCTTACTTTGGGCCATTAATCAAGGAGCCTCAATCCCCACTACTAGCACCAGCGAGGGATGGCCGCCAAGAGCAAGGGTAATTATACACAGTATTGCCAAACACAGCTCTCCACAGTAAGCACAATTTCTAATAACAGCACACAGGGAACGCACTCCATCTGTGGGGATGGACTCACTTTCTCTCTCCTGACCCCCTAACAACTCTACCCTGACATCTTTCAGCACTGTGTCTCTGGTCCCAGTAGCTGACACACACACTTTTTATATTTACTTTACAAACACACACACACACACACACACACACACACACACACACACACACACACACACACACACACACACACACACGGGAAAGGATGGCACAGATTTACCAGCTGTGTTGTCTTCTGCTTAAACTTCAAGGGTAACTGTTGCCACCAGTCAGCTACACAATGGCTCCTGTAAGGGTGCACAATTATATGGTGTACAGTTAATACCAATGGTAGGGTGTGACCAAAGCAGCAAGGTTTTCAGGAGTTGCCAGAGTGTCACTAAAATAAACATAAGTACTCTCAAGCTGTTAAAAGTATTCTCTAAAGGACCAGCCACAGTGAATGGTAATGAAAATATTTAATAATAAATAATAGAATACTTCATTACAAAAAACACCAGAGTTTTCATCACAGGAAAGACAAGAAAAATAACACAGTTGGATAGGTCTCACAGATATAAAAACAATGCTCAACTAATTTCACTATATTCCCTGACTAAGGTAAGGAATTACTGGTTCCTGATTACTCACTAAAGCAAGGCAAGAAGATAAATGCTGAGTTGATTACTCCAAAGGCAAGATGAAGTGTCTCTCCCTCTGTGAATGGTGATGTCCCTCTGTGAATGTCTGAGGTAACACTCTGAGAGTGTGTGAGATATATGTGAGAGATCTTTCACTCTTAGTTTCCATGGTTACTGCTGCTATGAGAGTTCTAAGCTATCCCTCACTACTATCTAGAGAAATCATTGCAGAACTACATCATCTCATGTCACCTTACTCTGTTACATGACATACCCAGAGCTTTGCTAAGATCTGATGTAGCATCTGTAAGTTATAAAACAATTTCAAAATTAACTGGACTGAGGTTAGTTAAATCTAACACTGTCTAGAATTCTTGTATATCCCCTCCCTGTCCAGCAAGACCCATTGCTGATGCATTTTTAACACAAGCATCTGAAAAAATCAGTGTGAAAATCAAATGACAAAGTTATTTACATAACTCCAGCTCATTATACTAGCATATGTTACACATACTTTGCCCTTCTTTCCCTTGCACAAATGGCAGTACCTCATGTCATCACACACACACTATCAAATTAACAACAATACCCTATGTACCAATGAAGCGGCAAGGGATCTGGGATCACAAGTAGATTGCAACCTTTACTTTTAACCACCATGTGTCTACTGTAATGTAGTAACATAGCACACTTGAGCAGCAAATGTATCACCTCCAGAGCAAAGGATGTTACAACCCCCCTGTACTCGTCATTATTCAGCCCCGTAATTAAGTCTAACGCCCCTGTAGGCCTATATGGTGGCTTTGCATTTGCCCACCCCTACTGAAATTTGATCTGGGACACTCCTCCCAGTCTAGTGTCATTACCTCATTCTACCTAATACAGGGAGAACATTTGAGAAGGCCAATCCACTTAGTTTTTTAACCTTGAATTATCTTCTGCTCCTGCTTTCTCCCTTTCCACTTTACAAAAAAAAAATCTAAGCTCGTTTCCTTCCTTTCCTGTAAGTAGTCTAGTTCAGATACAGATTTGCTGTATCCAGGACTGTTGGTAAGTTTCTGAGCCCCCAAGAGCCCCCAAGCCTTTCTCTGTTGGAGGGAACCCTTCTAGCTTATCAGTGGGTGTGGTAAACACTAGGTAGCTTATCTAAAAAAAAAAAAAAAAAAAAAAAACACTTTATGCATCTCTGCATAGTTAGGGTTAAACTATTCCAGGTGCCATAAAGTCTGCTCTTTGAATTTTCCCTTAGAACTAGCTAGTTGTTTTTAGTTTTAGCAATCAAATATGTTTCTTTGACCTCAGCACTTGTTCAGAACTCATTGTAAGCACTAAATAATCTACAAATTACTACAGCACTCAACTTTCCTCATTTGTCTAGAGGAAAACAGTTTTTAGTACTTAATAAATAAGCACCTATCCAGGCATGTCTAAGGATCAGCTCCTGGTGTTTTCTCCAGTCTACCTGAAGAATCTGGGCATCTTGGGACAATGCAGCAATTGCCTCATGTACACAGACAACCCTCTACTCTTACCACCCAACACTACAACCTGTGAGAGATGCACTTACATAGCCAAACTGGAAGAAAAGCTCTCTCCACCCAAGACTGGACTAGAGAGTCAAGAGGAGAAGTTAAACACTTGCACCACACCACACTCATCACACAGTCCCTCAAAACCTATACCACCAAAACACACACATAGAAACACAAATCACACACCTACATTCATGGAGGCTCTCAATAAAAATCTGCCCGAGCAACAGGGACCTCCAAAGCAGAAAGGCAAGCAACCTCCACCCCCCAACACAACCCAAATGACACACAGCCCGCAAACTCAGTGTGCCACTCAACCACGACCCATAAGGCATAACAACATACCCAGCACTTTAGTCATAGGTGACTTTATAGTCAGGCACACTGATGTTCCACTCACCAGGCTAAACAAGAGAAAGTTACTGTCAGCTGTCTGTCAGGTGCCAGGATCTGCCACATAATGCATGCACTCAGGTCACTCCACAAGTACAAATATGACTCTGTCATTGTTCATGTTGGTGTAAATGACCTGAGACATACCTCCCTGGACTACATGAAAAGAGACATGGAGGAGCTGTCCAATCTTGTAGCCCAGGCAGGTATGACCCTAGCCCTGAGTAGCATCCTGCCATCACAGTACGAGGACAAAATGATTGACTTCAACAATTGGCTAAGCTTCTGGTGTCATTCTAAGGGGATCCAGTATCTGTCTGCCTGGGATGATATGATCAACAGACCACGATGCTCTGCCAGAGATGGCCTGCACCTGTCGCCCTTGGGATTCCGGATACTGGCTAAGGCTATTGCACCCCTATAGTGCCTTTTTTAGGCAAGGTTCAAATGACAAATTCACAATTATAATTGAAACTCCTAACGGTGGGGACATCCTACAAAAGGGCCTCACTGAGACAGATGCGTGGTGTCAAAGCCATGACCTCAAGCTCAATGCCAAAAAGTACATTGTCATCCCTTTTGGTAAAAACTCTGTACCTATGAACTACCACATAGGCAATAGTCTACTTAACACCAAAAGTGTGATAAGAGACCTTGGGACACAGGTGGACAGTAGTCTCTCCTTTTATAATCACATCACCACAGTAGTCAGGAAATCCTTCTACGTGGCACACCTCATCACAAAAGGTTTCTCATCCAGGAAAAAAGAGGTCATTGTTCCCCTCTACTCATCACTCATTAGACCCATTATAGCATACAGCATCACTTTTGGTATGTACCTCAGAAGACATCTACAACAACTGGAAAGGCCGCAGAAATACCTCACAAAAAGGATTACTAGCCTCAAACAGATGCCCTACACAGACTGTCTCAAAAAACTCCAGCTTTACTCCATCGCATATAACCTACTCAGAGGCGATCTCTGCCTAACATACAAAGCTATGTCAAACCCAGAGCTGCTGGAGATGCTCCACTTAAAGAAATCCCAATCCCTCCAAGCTAAATGCTCTAGGGAACTAAACCTTGTCACCACAATAAACAGAACATGCCGGAGGGATAGATTCTTGTCCCAGAGACTTCCCATACTCTGGAACAAACTACCTATCTATATCAAACAAAGCTCCTCATTAGCACTCCAAGAAAAATCTTGATGATTGGATGGGAGATAGGAAATTCACCCCGGGGATCACTTATGTGGCTCTGCTCAACAGGGGCACGGGAAAATAATTTTCTTGGGTGGCGAAAGCCAGGGCACCTTTTTTGCTAGGCTTATATAGGCCCTAGCGCCAATAGCCTAGTACCTACCTATGAACCTATGAACAGCCACCAAGTGTCATTGTTAAAATGAGGACAGAGTGAGATGGAAATATTGTGGAAACTAGGAAAGCTATATGACAAACATCTGAGCCAAGCAGCATGATAATTGCCTGGACACACATCATTTAATGAATACAGCAGTAACACATATGTATTATCTGAGGTACAGGTCAAAACCAGTGGCTGACCAAATTTGCAGATGACTGCAAGCTGGGTGGTGTGTTAAATTCCCCTAGTGATGTGAACATCCTCCAAGAGGGCCTTACTCAAACTAATGACTGGTATCAGAAACATGGCCTCAAACTGAATGCCAAAAAATGCATCATTATCCCCTTTTGGGAAAATGGTGTCACCACTAATAATCACATTAATAACAATGTACTAAGTATGCAATCAGTCATGAGGGACTTGGGCACCCAGGTTGATAGCAGCCTGACTTTTGACCACCACGTTGCCTCTGTTGTACAGAAGGCTTTCTACACAGCCCACCTCATAAATAAGGGTATTTCATCCCGAAACAAGGAGGTCATAACATCCCTGTACTCCTTCCTTATCACACCCATTATCGAGTACAATGCCCCATTCAGCATGTACATTGCCAAGCACATTCAGCAGCTAGAGACACTACAGAGGTTCCTGACCAGGGAAAATCCAGGATCTCAAACACCTATTCTATACACATAGGCTAAAAGCCCTGTCCCTCTACTTAGTTGTGTACAGACTGCTCAGAGGTGACCTGTGTCTGGTATACAAGGCCATGTCAGACCCAGCCTTGATGGAGTTGCTGCATATCTATAAGTCAAACTCCACTAGTGCAGCCCACACACAAGGCCTCAACCTGGTCTGGGACATTAATAAAAATTGTTGGTGGGATAGATTTGTGTCCCAAAGACTCCCCCATCTATGGAATAGACTCCCTCTTCGTGTCAAGCACTAACTCTCTTTAAGAGGAACCTGAATGACTAGATGAGAAACAGAAAATACACCCCTAGGATCCCACTTGTGTCCCTGATGGACAGGGGAAACAGGTGCTGACTTTGTGGGATCATAGGTGAAATTCTTGGCTAGGCTTATAAGGACCTCTGGGCCAATAGCCTAGTATCATCCTATGAACCTATGAACCTATTATGTTCACCACAGCCTATGACATATGAGAATCTAATAAATGTTGTAATAATAGTACTGTATGTGTACAACTGTATGTTTTGCACACCTAAAATCAGTACCAATCATTAGACTGCAAAATGCAAACATGCTGATGATGGTTGATGATTATGAAATGTTGCAAAGAAATGTACATCTGTACAAGTATCTGCAAACCTAGGATACAACTATGTTGTAACATAACACTCAGTGGGTTGTAGGCAGATGCAATAGCAATGTAGAAGTGAAGGGTTTGCTGATTATGAAATGTTGCAAAGAAATGCCTATCTGCATATGTCTCAACAAACCTAGGATGCAAGTGTGTTGTAACGAAAACACCCAAGGTGTTGTAGGCAGATGCAGTAGCAATGTTGAACTGAAGGGCATGCCCCAAATATGTCCACTTTTGGTGCAGAGCTTTTCCATGCACTTAGCATGATGCGCCTTCCAGGGAGGCTCTTTTATATAGCTGCATCACTTTACTTCACTTCAGATCGAGCAATGTTTCTTTTCTCCTTCTTTCTATCGCTCTTCCATCACTCATTCCCCCACCCTCACTCATTTCAGTGACAGCAACAATGAAAAAAATCTGTAGTTACTTTTCTCCAGTCACTCACCCACCAAATTATACCATTCTTGTTCAGAAGTGTTTGCATATAATCATTTTCCTTAACGTCTCAGTAGCCATTTGTAAGCATCTATTCACCCAACCAGTTTTATGATTTAATCTCATTGGTGCAGCAGTTAGCATTGTCGCCTCACAGCAAGAGGTTCTGCAGTTCGATTCTCGTCTGGGGTGCCTTCTGTGCAGAGTCTGCATGTCCTCCCTGTGGTCATGTGTTTTTTCTTCAGGTGCTCCTGTTTCCGCCCACATTCCAAAGATATGCAGTAGGTGAGAGCGTGTGTGCAAGTGAGTGGTACGAATGAACAACAGCAGCAGGGCTAACCAGATGGTGGTGTAAATCTTGGCTCAAGATGATTGTCGCTGCAGGAGTGACACCCTGACCACACATGC
Organism: Protopterus annectens; assembly: GCF_019279795.1. Lineage (NCBI taxonomy): Eukaryota > Metazoa > Chordata > Ceratodontiformes > Protopteridae > Protopterus > Protopterus annectens. The sequence continues at coordinate 687,047,656 of NC_056749.1, read as the reverse complement.
AAAATGGGAAAAAGGGGTGGAGGATGGATGGATTAAGAGAAGCTGTTGTTCATGTTATTTTTCAGTGGGTATTATAACTGAAAAGTATTTTTGATACATTATAAATATTTAAACCATCTGTGAAATCTACTGCTGATGTCCTACAGAAAGCAATAACAGCATGGTGTTACTTCTGCTGAAAACATATTGACCATTTTAGAGTTAACACATCTATTAGATTTACAATAATATGAATAAATATGCATGCCCAGAAATAACAAGTAATCTCATTCAAAAAGTATCCACTTCATCATGAATCATGTAATATCAGTTATATGACATGTTATTGAAGACACTTTGCAGAACAGCAATATACTGAAAATAACACACTAAAATGGTAAAATACTGAGCTAGACCCTATACTATAATATAAATCACTAACTGGACAGAGAGAAAATCCCACTGCACCTCAGCGAGGTCCACAACCTATATAGTCCAACTATAAGGTTGTACGTACTCTAGAAAGTTAAAAAAATGTACTCTATTTTATTCAAAGATGTGCAACCACTGAGCAACAATATACTCACTATGTGGTATGAGGCACCCTTGGGGGCTTACCGTTACCTTTTTAAAACTGTAACTAACACTGCATTGAAGAAAATAACACCGATTGCCTTTTTGCCATTTCAGTGACTTTCCATGTTTCCATTTTGCAAAACTTCTGTAAGTAACCCGATGGCTCCCACATATTACATCCTGTCTTCAATATACTGATCAAAGTATAAGCTTCAGAGCAGAAGATACGTCATTCACTGAAACTAATACCACCTTCTGCATAACTCATTAAACCTTCTCAATTAACACTGAAAACTCATTTAAAAATGTTCCTCCTATCTTTGTCTAATTGCATACTTTATCTCACTTCCTCTTGTCCAGTTTTGGCCCAGAAGTTTACTTCCCTAAAAATTATGTCATTATCTCATTTTGAACCACATTTCTTGAAAAGCCACAAGTCAGTTTCGTCCATTTCAAATATAACTAAAAAAGCAAAAAAAACAACAAAAAAAAACAAGAAAAGATTAAGTGCCATGATGTAAAGTGTATATAAATTGTTCTTAGTGATATGTCTTTTATTCTGAAGAAGTCCTGGTTATTTGTGGAAGAAAGCACTCAATCTGTTGTGTAATTTATTATCAAAAGATTGTTTTATATATATTTTGTGGATCCTTGGTACCTGGCTTCCTGCATACAATTTTTGCTTTTTAGTCGCATTAGCAACGCTGTACTTGATGTATCATTCCATTTCAAATATGTTATAATATATGGCATACACCTTGCTGATCAATGTTGTTCTATGCTCTATATCCACTTTTGATACATTCCCAGACAAAATACTTGGCCATGTATTGTTACAAAGTCAAAGTTATTCCCTTATATTGTCCTTAAGATGACATTCCATGTTCCATACATTTGGGAATGTCCTTACAAAAAATGATTTAACAAATAAGAATGTGTTAAATAAAGGAACTTTTTAAATATAGCCAGTGAAGTGAGTTACTCAGCATTCCACAGAAATGGCAATCCAATGACCTATTAATTATACAGTAGTTTATTACAGACTTGTTAGGTTGTATATTTTCTTTATAATAATGGTCATTACATTTAATTATTGAAGAGGTTAATACTAAATAATAGAGGTCTGGATAAGAATGCCTTGATACATTTTTTCTCTGCCTCTATTACCTATAATTATAGATGCAAGCACAAAGAATGATTTTATCATGTGGTACATGTCTAACAAGCAATTCAAACATGCATGGTCCATTCTAATAGTAGTATTCTGTTCATGAAGATTAATTGTCACTATTAAAATTATAAAAACAAAAACAATTAACTTAAAATTATACTTTTCATATCTAGAAGAAAGTTATGACAGAATAATGACTGACAAATAATAACACGTTGAGGTAAGATTTGATAGCCATGTAATGCATTGCACAGTAGTTGACTGAATGAATCTTGACAGCAAATCTTTGTTATCATTTTAACACTTTAATATTTATGTGTCACAGGCAGGCATAATACATGGCTAATGAAATTTCAAGGGTATGCATTCACTACCCATTTCAGTGGTATGCACGTGTGTGTATTTACATTTATTTATTTATTAGTTCATTCATTTTTTGCAAATACTTTAATTGTGAAAGTGAATGACATTCCTGTCTTTAGTTTGCAATCCTCAGATCAGTTTTTCCTACAGTTACCATATTATTTTTAGTTATCAAACCAGCAAATGAAACTTATAGAGAAACATGGTAGTGTTGCTTGCATGTGTTTGTGTCTGAGTACTTTTATGTGAATGTGATAAAGTATGCATCAATATTCATGTCATGGAACCAGTTCATGTACATTATTTATTTAATTCTTATCGGTCTTGATCATTTATTTCATCACTGTCTGAACGTTGTGAAGTTTTAGCCATTAATTAGTCCTAGCCAAGACACAGATCAGCAACAGAATTTATGAAACATGAGCAATCATATTTGTCCTGCAGAGTGGTGAGGAAAATGTCATCCAACCAATAAGGTATGTATACCTAGTGAAATGTATTCCGACAGTATTTGCTTTGCTTTCGTTAAAACTACAGTTCATACCAGTTACCTTCTGCGGCATGCTGAGTGTCATCTCTTATAAAAATAATGTAAAAGACAAGATCAGGCCCAACTGTATAAATGGTTACATAATGACGTTTCACTTTACTTCTAAGAGTAACTTGGAAAATTTAAAAAGAAGCACTGAACTTCTTACCACATTCAGCTTTATTGTTGTCTCACCTTTTGCAAACAACAGAACAATAGATACAGATATTTTAGAAAAAATAATCACCCTTTCCTGAGCTCAAAAAGCTAAATGACAATGATTCATTAAACGACTGACACATTGTGAGTAACAGTAACATACCAATTGCTTTAACAAAATCATGATATATCCTCTGTTAAGATTTTTATTGGAAGGATATTGCATTCATTCTTTTTAAGGTAATGGAAAGAAACATGAAATAATTCCTGTAAACAGAGTTTATTCTTCTGTACTGGATAAGTCACCAAACTCCACCAGCTGTCAACACTCTACCTCCATTTATACTGACATCTTAAAATGAATACTTTTCAGTTACATATGTGTTCTGTGTTTTATAAAGTCAAATAAACTGCCTATATGTAAGACACACTTATGTGTGTGACTGTATACATTTCAACTCCCCAGGCACCATCTTACTAATGTGTGCCAACTCTACCACTGCCACTGCCCCAAGTCCTAACCTTACACCTTACCATAGAAAAACCCTGTCTGTAACCTCTACAGAAAACAGGCTCAGACATAGATGCACACACCAACAGACATGCATGATACTAAAGCTATTCTCTTACTTAACATTTTCTTTAACCTTAACCCACCAATACTTCACAAACACATGCAGATATAGAATAAGAAAAGCCAACTATAAGGGTCTGAAAAGTTCTTGGAATATTAAAGTAAGATAGAATGTTTGACTCATTCTACATGGGGTTACTGCATAATTACATTGTGCATTATCTCAGGGTTATGACATACTATTCTGAAAGTTTCACTGATATTTCATTTGTTTATAGGAGTATAGTTTAGGAGGGTCTATATTATAACACCGAATGTGCATGTGTGCGACTACATAAAAGCCGACACATAATACACAAAACCTGAAAATAGCGAATGGCCACATAATCAGATTTTTCCCTAGGGAAAAAACTTACGTGGCCATTCGCTCAAAAAATAAAAATTTAACACCATAAACAGGTGGGAGGCTTTGCCCCCCCCCCACCCCCAACAATGGGCGCTCTGCCTCCACACCCCCTTAACTAAATATACCAACTCCGAGATCGCAGCCTAGGGAAGGAAAGGGCAACTCCATGAAGTTGGCCAACTATCTCTTTGCCCTATGACACATTCATCAAATTGCTTAAATGTGATTCGAAGAATATGTTTCGCTGTTTCCGTATTCGCTCAGAAGCCATTTTATGCTTCTAATATAGACCCGTTTAGGATCATATCTATGCACTTCTGCATAATCAGCACATTTTATTTTTATTTTTCTCTTTTTTTCATGGCTTTTATGTACCTTTCCTGCTAGGAACTGTGCCTATATTGTGTCCCAGCAAGAGAAGGAACCTGGAGTCACCACTGCCTATAGTCTAGAACTTTAGTGGCATGAGTATCACCTTAATAGCTGATGCCTTGCTCTAATAAGTCTGCTGTAGGCATTCCAAATATGTACTGATTAGATAGATAGGAGATGGAAAGGGGGCCCTGATGGAGCAATACTGAGTACCCCTCGAATATGAATAACTCAAAAGATATTTTAAATCACAAACTACTAATAAACATGCTATCAATAAACACTGCCCTGTAAACACAAGTTACTCTAGTCCTCTTTGGGTAAAATGTTCCTATACAGGTGAGCAATCTCTCCTGAGCCCAATTTATTTGTCATACCTGCTTGGGTGGAGAGTGATACTCTCTTAGACACGTTACTAGCATGATATAGTGAGGCTACATGCAAAGCCTGTATTGACAAACATTGCAGAACTTTCCAAAAAGCAGCAGAAATATTCCTTCAAACAGCTAGAAATTGGGTTACCCATTCTCAATCAATATAACATAATACTTTAACTGTGAGACATCAAAATGATAGACTCTGCAATCAACTCCAATTCTAACTTCAGAATTATACGGAGGATTGGAGGCCAAAATCTCTGCATGCAGGGACAGGGTCCAAATTATTGCACAAAATCTGCACTGCACAAAGGTGGCATATCTACAGAGTTTAATAACTACAGACTGATAATAATTCTGTCTCCCGCCTACAAAATATTAGATGAATGCATCTATATGCAGCTGATGCAATACCTAACCTCAAATAATCTGCTCTCAGAAACATAACATGGCTTTAGGCCCCAGCACAGCACCACTACTGCTCTACTACATTATACCAATATAATAAACAGACATAGAAACAATGGTCTGCTTGTGAACACCATGTTCTTAGACTTGTCAAAGACATTTGATACTATCTCACACCAGCAACTGCTCATTTGACTCTCCTAAACAGGACTTTTATAATACTCCTTGTTGTGTTTCTGAGTTACCTGTCTGGAAGGCAACAAGCTGTTAAATGGCAACAAACCTACTCATACTTTCATCCAGTTACTCCAGGTGTCCCTCAGGGCTCTATCCTGGGTCCTTTCCTATTTAATATATTTACTAATGACCTCCACAGCGGTGGTGGTGCTGAGGTAGCATTATCGCCTCATAGTAAGATGCTGTCCTGTTCGATTCTCAGCTAGAGTGTCTTCTGTGTGGAGACATGCATGACTGGGCGTACCTTCGTTGAAGGTTATGTGTCAGGGCTGGCAACTCGGCAAGTAAAAACCTACTGCCAATCAGTAGAGGACCGGAGTTCCGCTGTGGCGACCCCTAACCGTGAAAAGCCGAAAGACACAACAACTAATGACCTCCACACCTCCACTCACAATGTAACTTTAGTTCAGTATGCAGATAACTCAACATTAATATGTATGGCCTCAAAAATAAATTAGCTCCAAGATATTACCCCAAAATAGTTTTCCTCTGTAGAAGGCTAGGTCAAAGAATCAAACCTCCTACTCACCTGCAAGAAAACTAAGATAATGCTTTTTACCTCAAAATGTTGCCAAAATCAAAAGCAATCTGTTACCATCAAGTCAGCAAATAATACTGTCACTGAAACTTCTAGGTGTTATAATAGATGATAATGTCAAATATAACCAACATTTACTGCAGACCATTAAATCTACAGACAAGAAACTAGGCTCCCTTTATAGGCTCACTGGATTCCTTACAGATACTGCAAGAAAAAATTCTAGCCACCACCTTATTACCAACTCTGTTACGTGCCGTTCCTAGCCTAGTAAACTTAAACAATACTCAAAAAAGAAACTTTCCTCTTGCTACAATAAAATAGCTGAATTTGCCACCAGTTTCCCTCATATTGTCATAGCTTAAAGCAATTAAACTGGCTTGAAGTACACACCTACCTAACATATTCACAACTAACTACAGCACATAAGCTCATTCATCATCCAGAAAAATGTCCTGCACTACAAAACTTCAACTGTCCACCAAGGGGTGTCCGTTCTAGTAAAAAATTCTTATTACTAACAAATAAGTTAAATAGTGTTGCAGGAGAGTTGTACTACTCCCAATATGTTGCCAAACTCTGGAATAGTATCCCCACACAAATAAAACTTTCCAACAAACTCAGTAGTTTTAAACCACTGCTTAAACAACATCTTAACCAAGCCTGGTCCTGCACATGCTCATCACAAGGTTAAGTCTTTGTGCTCACCATACAATACTTTCCAAATACTCTCCTTAAACAGAATACTCTTAACTTCTCACTGAAATGACTAAACAATTTTTGTACCTAACTGTTGCCTTTACAATCCACTAAGTTGCATGTGAGCTTCCTCTTTAGTAACTTCCACCTCTGTAAAATCTTATAATGTATAAATGTAACTACTGTTTGTGTATAAATATAAATAGAAATGCATTTACTCTGTGTTTATCTGGAACTTAGTATAATGCAATGTAAACAAATGGAGCTTTTCTCCATGGGCCTCTACTGAAAATGGGTATTACCCAGTCGGACTTTCCTGGTAAACAAAGACAAATAAATAAATAATAAAAATCAGCACCACTACTCCCACAACCTACATAGAAGTCAGAAAAGGTTTAGCCTACCCTCTTACTATCTGATGGTGTCCAATATCCTTTATGCATGCTTAAGATGATGCATAGCCAGCCATAGGCATAGGCCAACTAGGTGGTCGCCTAGGGCGCCGGTCTAGCAAGGGCGCTTTTCCAGTATTTATTTGGTGTAGGTAGACCAGGATGGGGGCACCAGGTAGTGTGGTGCGGGGCACTGCGGAGCCCTTTTGCCTAGGGCACCAGTTGACCTAGGGCCGTTCCTGAGCTGATGCTCTCACAGATTAGGGGACAATGAAAGATGTCTCAAAATAGCCAAATCAACATTTGCATTTCACTCATCTGCATTCTTAATAAATTGCCCAAAGAAATCCATTATAACCTGCCTAACCCCAACATCAAACTTCCTACTCTAGTAATGCACTACATGGGAAGTTATCAGGTTAGAGATATCAATCCTTAAATCACTTTGTACTTCCTTCTACAAAGAAAGGACATTATTCTTAAGAAGTCTTACTAGGACTGAACTATAAGAATCATATATTGGGGTGGAATAATAACGTCACCTAACCAGCTCACTTAAGCTGTAAGAGCCTTGTAACTCTTCAAAAACAGGTAAGGCTCACGCGTACATAAAATGCCTAACAAGATGACTCAGAAAAAAAATAGCCATTGGGATCCCTCTCTGCCAATAAATGCGTCAGTCATTCACTTTCAACTTCAAATGGCCCCAGACTGAATGTCACAACTACTGAAAATCTGAACCCTTAAAGATTTGGATAAACTAGATGATTTCAGTCATTTCTTTTAAAATTTCTTTGAGATCTATACCTGTTTATTTTATGGTATTAGGACCATGAAGAAAGCAGTATAGTTACTCAGACTAGTGAAGAATCAATAAAGCTTAAATTTAACTTAGATATGTGGGGATGAAGAACAAAAGCATTTTTAAATTATAATTACTGCAAAATGACTTGCATGAGCAATACAACTTCCTATAATCTCAACTTAAGCAACACACAGACAGACAGGCAGACAGACATCTCTGGATTCATGGCAATACACTGAGTACAAAAACACATCCAGTCATATTGTGGGGAAAAAAAACGTGTATATCACAAACATCAAACATCAAACAAAATAAAAAAAATTCTTTCGACAAGTAGGGCAAGTAAAAATTCATGGTAAGGAAATATTCCATTAACCCCCCCCCCCCCAAGGTTCAGTAACCTGAACATGAGTACTGCAGAAATGTTTGATATTATCAGGCTTAAAAGGTATAGTACAGTACTACAGCACATGAAGAAAGTAATGCCACTAACTTCACTATGGCTTATTGTCATCTGCAAACAGTTTTATTTTTATGTTTATATCTGCAGATGTAGGCCCTGGATAGCTTGTCTTTCCTGATTCATATATCTAATCTAATGACTAATGGATCGCACATATAGGATGGGAATAGGAGCAGTCTTGTCTAGTCCTTTTGTACAGAAGGATGTAGAAAGGCAAATTATTATTTTTCTGAAGTCTTGTATAGTTTAAGAGTACATGGACTTCATCATTTTCATGAATTTTGAACAGAAAACACAGATGTCAAAATGTTCTAACATAATCGGTGTGTAATCCTACCCCACAGAATAAAAGACCTTTTCAAAATCAATGAAAATATGAAAGCTGCCACAGCAGGGGTTAGATTATTTTGAGAACTGTGAATTTCAGTTATGAGTGCTCTTAGATGAGTCTTGTTGGAATTGCCTTTAACAAGTTCTGTATGGGATGTGTGAACAAAGGCGACAAGGAGTTTTTTAAAGTGGTATGCAACTATGTTCTCATACATTCATTTTTCTTCTGGGATGACGTATATTATTCTATACAGGTTGGACAGAGGTATATTTAACTAGACTGTATAGCAATTAAATCACCGTTTTATACTTAGAACCTCTCAGGAATCCCTCTTTTGAAAAAGGTAAAGAAGCCTATCATAAAAGGTCAAGAATTTTTCAATCCAATCAATCAATCAATCAATTCATCAGTCAGTAGGTAGACAAATAGATAGACAGACAGACAGATAGATAGATAAAGATGCATGTATCTATCTATATATATATATATATATATATATATATATATATATGTGTGTGTGTGTGTGTGTGTGTATATATATATATATATATATATATATATATATATATATATATATATATATATTTTTTTTTTTAATTTATTTGCATTTGTTGACCGGAAACTCATCTTAGCGATCTCGGACTGAATTCTTGCACTTAGTATATATAAGTAGCGATGGTCTGGTCCGGCAAACTAAAATACATTTTAACAGGGGCAAGCGCCACCCCCCTGCCCCCCCTCTTCTTATATATACAAACTCTGAGATCGCACTACAGTGGGGAAAAGGTATATTTCCTTGTTCCCACTCTACTGTGGCTCAGTAAAGTGAGTTTTGCAAATGTGTACTTTCGGTTAAGTGCACTTTCATTAAAGTGGGTCTTGATCTTCTCTTGCTCGAAGAAGTGTAATTTCAAACAAGAGAAGTAGCCACATATATATATATATATATATATATATATATATATATATATATATATACACGCACACAGTTATACATATAGATAGACAGTCAGATAGATAGATGCATACATACATAGCAATGAAAGTGGTGCAGATATAATTTTTGCTAGGTATTTTTCTTTTAGGTGTTAACTTAATGTCACCTACTGTGCCAGTAATGGATAGGGGCATTTAAAGCATTTGGGTATCTGATTTACAGTGGTTCTGAAGGGAATGATTCTGTTATGACTACCTGCACACACATGTGAAAACATGTAAGTTGCAGAAGAATGAATAATTTGTGAGCTGTTTGTACTGAGATATGTTGTGTCAGATATGCACAACATTTTATGACAACTCACAAAGCAGAGTACTGCATTTTGTTTTTTACTACATAGCTGTTGTATGCCTGTACTAGAAGTACAGAAGTACAGGAGAGTATACAGAGAAAGAGGTTGGTGAAGAAGTGGGATTGTCAGAAAGATGAAGAAAGTAGACAAGTATAAGGAGATGAGGTGCATGGCAAAGAGAGAGGTGGCGAAGGCTAAGGATAAGGCGTATGAAGAGTTGTATGAAAGGTTGGACACTAAGAAGGGAGAAAAGGACCTGTACCGACTGGCTAGACAGAGGGACCGAGCTAGGAACAATGTGCAGCAGGTAAAGGTGATAAAGGATAATGAGGGAAACATGCTTACAAGCAAAGGGAGTGTGTTGAGCAGATGGAAAGAGTACTTTGAGGGGCTGATGAATGAAGAGAATGAGAGGGAGAGAAGGTTAGATGATGTGCGGATAGTGAATCATGAAGTGCAGTGGATTAGCAAGGAGGAAGTAAGGATAGCTATGAAGAGGATGAAGAATGGAAAGGCTGTTGGTCCAGATGACATACCTGTGGAAGCATGGAGCTGTTTAGGTGAAATGGCAGTGGAGTTTTTAACTAGATTGTTTAATGAAATCTTGGAAAGTGAGAGGATGCCTGAGGAATGGAGAAAAAGTGTTTTCGTACCAATTTTTAAGAATAAGGGTGATGTGCAGTAACTACAGAGGGATTAAATTGATCAGTCACAGCATGAAGTTATGGGAAAGAGTAGTGGAAGCTAGGTTAAGATGGGAGGTGATGATTAGTGATCAGCAGTATGGTTTCATGCCAAGAAAGAGCACTACAGATGTGATGTTTGTTCTGAGAGTGTTGATGGAGAAGTACAGAGAAGGTCAGAAGGAGTTGCATTGTGTCTTTGTGGACTTAGAGAAAGCATATGACAGGGTGCCTAGAGAGGAGTTCTGGTATTGTATGAGGAAGTTGGGAGTGTCAGAGAAATATGTAAGAGTGGTACAGGATATGTACGAGGGTAGTGTGACAGCGGTGAGGTCTGCGGTGGGAGTGATGGATGCGTTTAAGATGGAGGTGGGATTACATCAAGGATCAGCTCTGAGCCCTTTCTTATTTGCAATGGTGATGGACAGGTTGACAGACGAGATCAGACAGGAGTCCCCGTGGACTATGATGTTTGCAGATGACATTGTGATCTGTAGTGAGAGTAGGAAGCTGGTGGAGGAGACCCTGGAGAGGTGGAGATATGCTCTAGAGAGAAGAGGAATGAAGGTCAGCAGGACTAAGATAGAATATATGTGTGTAAATGAGAGGGAGGATAGAAGAATTGTGAAGATGCAGGGAGTAGAGGTGGTGAAGGTGGAAGAGTTTAAATACTTGGGATCAACAGTTCAGAGTAATGGTGAATGTGGAAGAGAGGTGAAGAAGAGAGTACAGGCAGGATGGAGTGGGTGGAGAAGAGTGTCAGGAGTGATTTGTGACAGACGAGTACCAGTAAGAGTGAAAGGGAAGGTCTACAAGAGGGTAGTGAAACCAGCTATAATATGTGGGTTGGAGACAGTGGCATTGACAAAAAGGCAGGAGTCAGAGCTTGACGTGGCAAAGATGAAGATGTTAAGATTTGCACTGGGTGTGACAAGGATGGACAGGATTAGGAATAAGTATATTAGAGGGTCAGCCCAGGTTGAAAGGTTTGGAGACAAAGCCAGAGAGGCAAGATTACATTGGTTTGGACATGTGCTGAGGAGGGATGCAGAGTATATTGGGAAAAAGATGCTAAGAATGAAGCTGCCAGGTAACAGGAAAAGAGGAAGGCCTAAGATAAGGTTTATGAATGTGGTGAGAGAGGACATGCAGGTGGTTGGTGTGACAGAGCAAGATGCAGAGGACAGGAAGAAATGGAAACAGTTGATCCGCTGTGGCGACTCCTAACGGGAGCAGCCGAAAGAAGAAGAAGAAGCTACACTTATCATAGCTTCCTTCCAAAGGGGTTGTGTTTAACTCTGAAAAACTGGAGTATGGTACAAAACTAATCTTGTTTCAGTAAGAGACCAGGGAATCATACTACATTAGTAACAGGATGGTAGTATTGTGCATGTTCAGGTTTTACAAGTCAGCATATATTTTACTATTCATTGCTTTTAAAAGCAGCACTACTGTGTGGAAGGTAAGAAATCTATGAAACACAGTGAAAAGACAATGATTTTGTTAGTACAGACAGTGATAAGCACTGTTATTGTTGAGTGTTAGGGGAAAATATGGCTATGTAAAGGAGTGGGCAAAGGGCAAGCAAACCAGTGTGTATATTTTTTGCTGAAGTATTAACGTCCACATCCTTCCCTTTTTATTAGCTGGAAAATGCTGCAGCCTGAATAGCTAAGAAAGTTTCTCACCATTTACTAGCCTTCTTAGAGCATGTCGTAATGAATAACATGAACTAGTCAGCTACAGCAAGTATGCTAGTTCAAATTTATTCAATAATTAATATAATGCTCTGATGCAAATGCACACGTAAGTCAAAAAGTAACAGTAAACACACATAAATGCAAATATATGTCCTGGGATTAGGAGTAGAGCACTCAGATATAGGGAAGTCTTGAATCTGCTAGGCAATGGTGGCCCCCTGAAGCTTTCTACATAATACAGTCCATAGCTGTGGTGACCGATAAGGAAACAAACACTAAAGGATTTTAGTTATGGAGTCGGGAATGTTAGCAGCCTCAGTTTGGCACAACAGAGGAGGTGAGTTGGCCAGGTACTTCTGACAGGGGATCTAATATCATGTAGGGCCCAAAGAATTAGGATAATAACCTTGTAGATAACAGTGGAACCCCTGGAGAATTGATAAAATACATTCATAAGATGAAGCAATGGTTAGTAAACATGAAAGAGAGGTTTGCTCTGCACTATCACCAGTCAAAGGCATTGAAGAAGAAACATTCTTTCTGCTATTGAAGTCTTTCTGTTCCTTCGTATTTCTACCACAGGTGGATTCAAAGATAGGTTCTAGCTCTACTGTGTTACTGTAACCAAAGAATTCCACTCCCCTCTTCTCCTAGTCAGAGTAAATCAGATAATAAAATATACAAATAAATTAATACCAACTATAAGAATAACTAATTTAAGCATAATATACTACTTCTAAAGCAAAATGAAAATGTTTAGAAACATCTCTTTCAGGAACAATCAAGATGCAGAAGTGTTACATAAACTCTGACAAAAAAGTACATTATCAAAGTTTAAAAAAATGTTTCAAAAGTTAAGGGCAAATAATTAATAAACTTATTTTATGTTTATGCAGATGTTAAATCATCTTTCTTATATTTTGCATTACAAGCAATCAGTAAGATGTTATAGTAAGCATGAAATACCCATTTTTGCTTCATTAAATTGGGTAGCCATGATGCAGGAAGTGGCAATGTGGTTGGATGAACAGTATTTGTAATACGTAGGAGCTAGTGGAGTTATGATCTAGGACAGAGATGTAATGCGAGTCTATACTGGGTAATGCAAGGCTATAACCATACTGGCTATTGTTGACAGTATAGCTTTTTCTGTTCATTGCCAGGAGTACTAGCTTAACCATTCTGCACATAAATGCCTATTCAATTAATATCTGTGAAAGAGTTTCCTTCCTGCCTTAGCAGTCAGTATTTCTGGCCTCTCTTTCTGTATTCTGCCTGTGTGAGAAACAGAAGGCAGTATCTCTGAAGTAGCATTAAGTACAACATTTAATTCAATGATTTGACACATTAGTCTTTACTACATGTGAGATCCATAATTATGACCTAAGAATGACCAAGAAATAAACTAGCAATAATTCTTTTAAATAAAAATCAATGAATTTAGAAATATACTGTGGTACTATAAGTGTTTTGCAGTGACAGGCTTTGACTTCCTTGTATGTCCAGCTGTGATGACTGTGACTCCAAGATCATTGCACCTAAGAACAAGGGGATACTCCAAAACAGTGCAGCCTCAGATTTACATTCTAGCTCCAAGGTCACACTTTGTGATGAACAGTGAATACTGGTCACTCAGGGCACTATTCTTGTTTAAACATTGTTAAGTTATCATCGCTTTATGTCTTTTTCAATGAAAATATTAGGACTACAGTGGCACACTGAACAAACAGTAGTTGTGAAGGCATGCATATATCATACGTCATCAGCTACTGCACACAAACATCATAACTACTTGCTGCGTCAATAATACTCTATGTGGGAACATCAGTCTGACTGTGTGGTGCAAAGCAACAGTAGAATACTGTCATGCTGACAACAAAGGATCGATTGCTGCTCACGTTTCTGCTCATCTGAAGCCATTGGCACAGATTAGGAGGTGATGTTCAGAAATCAACTTTTCATAATAATGAGCACAACTTGCCAAATCCCATACAAAGACATTTAGCTTGTGTGCATGTTTTGTGTGTGTGTGTGTGTGTGTGTGTGTGTGTGTGTGTGTGTGTGTGTGTGTGTGTGTGTGTGTGTGTGTGTGTGTGTGTGTATGTGAGAGCATGCTTGTGTGTGTGAGCACATTTGTTTATGTTTCTGTGTGTCTCTGTGTTAGGATTACCACCTGTCCCTCCTTATACAGGACAATCCCTATTTTGTCAGGTGTATCCTGAGAAAACAGGAAAAATAAATGTCCTGTGATTGTTAGGAAAAAATATTTTAAAATTTTCCACTAATATTTGGGTATAAAGACTTGCCCTGGGATGCAATAATCTTCATGTAGGCTTCGTGCAGAGCCTACACAGAGTGTGTGTCTTAGCGTGACGGTGCTTGAGGCACTTCAACATGCAATGCATATTTATGAGATGCAGCATGCCTTGGCTAGGTCTCATGGCTCCCAACAGTGTTGCTGGACGCAAAACCTTTTTAATCGAACATGGATAGCAATCCCATGTAAAGAACAGCAGCTACATGCATGAATTTGCACGCAATGCCACAATAATCACCAGGGCTTTACAAATAGCTGTCATTTTGTTAGTGAAACACATTTGCACAGAAGTAAATTTAATCAGAGGGCAAATAACCAGTAATAAGGACATATTTGACCATAGATATCACACAGGAATATGTTAGAATGTAACACTCTCAAATTCTTAGAGTGAGAAATGTGGACAAAGCCATAACAATGGAAAGACAAAGGGCCAGAAATAGGGACAGATGTTTAATATTGCGCTTCCAAACTTAGGAAGTTGATTGAATATATAGGATGTACATTAGCATGATCTTTCTGAAAAGCATGAAGTTTGAAACTCAAATGTCAGTCATCAATTTCTGACTGTACTCAATGACATGCCAATGATTTGCCAGTAAGAAAATGTGAAAAAATTCACAAATATGGCACAAAAACTGGACATTCTGCACAGATCAGGACAGTTGAGAGGTATGACAAATATATGTATTACTGAGTCACATCAGTCGAGAGAGCATCACAGTGACATGGCAGAAAGTCACATACTTGTTAAGGAAATCATCTTCACTTCCTGGGGATATCTGGACAAATAAGAGGTATGAATGTGAAGTATATGGTCCAAACACAGTACAGGACAGTGTACCTTCAATGCAGAGTATTGTGATAGCCCATTCCTGGCATTCTGTACTGAAGCTGCGTTAATGATCTGTAACAGGACATGGAAGTGCCATGTAAAATAATCACTCAGGGGAAGTTTGTGTATTGAATTGGGACACACAGATGAATTGTAGGAATGAAGTGTACAGGTGAAACCCTTGCATGTACAGCAGAGGAGGGCATGTCAATAGAAGATGGTTGTAGCAGTAACACCAAGCACAAATCTATATGGTACAGTATGGACTGTACAGTGAAAATGTGTTGTATGTGACTGTCACAAAAAGTGACATAACAATGGAGACTATGCCTGCATGAGATAAGCATACTTACATGAATAATGCAGGGGATATCTATCAGGGATCTGACATACAATTGGTGTAGGGTGCATATTGGGAAGCTGTGCAAACTGTTATACCTGAATATGACTGTACTCTCAGCAGAGGTCTCCAGAAAGGTGGCCACAGATAAAGGATCATGGAAAACATTACAAGAGACAACCACAATCATGGACAATATCAGAATAACACCACCACTAATCCCATGCCTGTGACATTGCATATGTGATGCGCACTGTTAGATGAGCCTGCACACTCACACTTGACTGCTATTATGATACATCCACACTCTATGAGTGTAACCACGCACACTGTCCTGGTATTGTAATATCTGCAGGAGGTGTTAGGAGAGACACTGCTATACCTGTATGTGACAGTATGGGCAATACAGGCTAGTTGCCTTGTGTGCATGGCATATATCTATGGCACAATCCACACTGTCACAAATGATATACATGCTATTAATGCTATCAAACATCTATGTATGCAGTGTGCGCATAAGCTGAATGGATAGCACACATGCACCTGGTGTAACAAATCCTCTAATGCCAAGAACACTGCATCAATGGGCCCAGACAGTATCCTGTGATGCTTTCTAAAAAGCATGAAACATGACCTATCAGGACCTTTGCAATTGCTAATTAAATGTAGCCACCAAACAGGCTTTGTGTCTCATGAATGAAGAATAGCAACAGTCATCCCTCAGCACAAAGGTTAGCACAAAGGTGAACCATCTACAGACCCAGGAAACTACAGAACCATAAGTCTCACTAGTCTGATATGTAAAGGCATGGAAATAATAATAATCATGGAAATGTTCAATAATGATATAGTAAATTTCCAGACACTGGACCCAAACAAGTTTTGTTTCGTCAAGGGCAGGTCACACCCCTACTCATCCTAGTAGACTTCTTTGAGAAGCTCACCAAAGTGATGGATGAGGGAAAAATGGTTCACACTGCCTATGTTGACATGGCCAAGGCATTTGACATAATACCTCAGTTGAGCATTGGTGACAAATTCAATAGGTTAGTTACAAACATGTATGTCACCCAGTAGATAGCCAACTGGCTCACAGACAGGAGCCAGGAAGTTCAAATTGGGGAGTCCACCTCTACAAAGAGGCCATTCAGAAGTGGAGTCCCTCAGAGGTCGGTCCTTGGACCACTCTTTTTTGGCATTTACTTTCTGAAGGCCAAGGCCAATGTCAATGGTCTCTGGATGACTAAATTTGCAGATGATTGCAAATTGGGAGCTCTAATTGAATCCCACACTGACACAAATATTCTCGGAGAAGGGCTGACACAGACAAGCAACTGGTGTCAGAGCCATGGACTAAAACTAAATGCCACAAAATGCATAATAGTATCCTTCAGGAAGTCATCCACCCCCTATTAAATACCACATTGGTAACACACCCCTACCCCTTATAGTTATCCCACTAGTTAGGGACTTAGGAACACACATAGACAGTAATCTAGACCTTTGCCCATCATGTGTCTGCAGTACTGAGGAAAACATTCTATTTTGTGTGACTTATAAACAAAAGTATGGCATCTAAGTGCAAGGAAGTCATTGTGCCACTGCATTTTGCATACATCAGACCTATCATTGACTACAATGCCCCCTTTGGTATGTAACTAACCAGGCATATAAAACAACTGGAATGTCTACAGAGGTTCCTCACTAAAATAATGCAGGGCATACGTAAAATGTTCTATGCAGACCCACCTCAAGGGTCTATCCCTGTATTCTGTTTCCTACAGCCTTTTGAGGGGACATCTATGCCTTGTTTATGAGCCATTGTCAGACCCCACTCAGGTGGACCTCCCGTATAGCCACAAAACAAACAACACCAGAATTATCCATTCTAAACACTTAAACCTTGACTGTGATATAAATAGTACCTGCTGGAGAGACAGGTATGTATCTCAGAGACTACCCCATCTCTGGAACAGGTTCCTCATCCATGTGAAGTAGAGTTCCTCCCTAACCTAATTCAAGTGCGACTTGGACAATTTGATGGGGAACATGAAATTCATCCCTGGTTTGGCACCTGTGTCTCTAATGGACACAGGCAACCTGTAAATGATACATCTCCCACACAGCTGCTTGTAAATGTTTCATCTCCCAAGCCCCTACTTACACTTATCAAGGATATCAGAACTTGTTAGAGATTTAGGATGCATGGCTTGGCTTAAAAAGACCCTTGTGGTAGTTAACCTAGTAAACATCTATGAACCTATGAACTAAAGGGCTGCACCATCAGACACTCATGTATATTCCCCAGAAACAATACCTAGGTATGGCCAATAAGCTGTGTGACAGCACACTGTGACAAAGGTGCTACATTTCACTTAATACATGAAGAAGGGTACATTGTACACAATTATTGGTGTGATGAAGGCTGGGAGTCATGAAGTTATTATGGCCTCTGATGTGCATGTCAATCACACACCCAGTAGTCCTGCTACATTCAAAGGAGTAGTCAGCACTGTGACCACATGCTAGTGGATGCACTACTTACCCTCTACCCAAGGACACAGGTCACATACCTATTGGTCTGAGTATAGTGCGTGATGTCCACATTATACTTTAGTGGTGTGTCTGTTTCTTGATTCAACAAATTCCTCCATGTGTCTTGTCAATGCAGGCATTATCATGACTGTGGCAGCAGTCTCTGGTATGTGTTGATGCTGTGTGTATTATACTAATATCACAGTTGGATTCAATAATTGTCCAGAAGCTGTAGTCCTTCAGGCAGCTGTTTGGGGACAGCATGTGTATGTCATCTATGATGTCCATCACTTACCTAATAGGCAGGAAAGGGCCTAGAAGACACATCTGGTGTACCAAACTGATCACTGGACCTGAGATATAAGTCATGTCACACATTTCAACATAGTGAGATGCCATGTATGGCATACACTGGTCTACCCGTTTGGTGACATAACTGTTCATGGCCACATATGACAGTGTTGAATGAATGCTACAGTCTGTATTTTTGTCAAATGTCTTGACCTGATCAAGTTCTGCAAGATGATACTGTTGTCATCATGCATGCCCTTGAGGAACTCTTTGAGGACATCTATCAGATTGTAATGGACCTGATGTAGCAGTAACAACTCACACAGGTCTGTTGCACACACCTGGAATATTACTAATGTACATGTAGAAGAGGCCCAGGATGACATATTTGTCTACCTCACAGTCAAGGAGAATCAGGGTGTCCCTATACATGCATGCATCATGTGCTGTTCCCCCAACTCAGGTGGATGCAGGTTGATGTACACTTTTGTATGGGAACATAGGCCATGTGGAGGGTGTGTTGAACTGCATATTCAACAATATCAAGAAGGTGTATGTGCTCAGGCATGCCATACATGATCATTTGATGTTGTCACAGCACATGGATTCCATGTGATAGACCTGGATGAAGATAAGACAGTGCATACTGCCTATTGTGATCTGGCCTAAGGTTTTGAAATAAACACACATGCAGGTATCATTGAGGAAACCCCAAGGTGGGGATTAAACTATACATCAGTTGATGGGTAAACAATTGGCTGACTAGCAGAACACATCATGTGAAAGTTGATGAATCAACCTGCACCAGTAAACCTGTCACCATTGGCAAACCCCAGGGATGTGTGTTTGGCCCTTCACCGAACTGTATTTCTCGACAATTCAGCCTAAAGTGTATGGCCTTTGGCTTACCAAGTTTGCTGATTCTTGCATACTGTATGCAATCACCAAGTCCACCAATGGTGATAACATAGTAAAGGAGGGGCTAACACACACAACTGAATGGTGACAAAGGTACACAATTTACTAATAAATGCAGAAATGTGTGTTTAGAATGTTGTCTATCCGAAAAGTGGAGTTCCATGTTAATCACAGCATTGACAACAGTCCTACTATGCATAAACCTACGGATGCAAGTACTGGGAACACATTTAGAAAGCCAGTCTGAACTTTGACCACCAAATGTCCACACTGCTATTGAAAACCTATGCTGTGCACATCGTAACTCACGCCATCATATTGAGATGCTAGGACTGTATGACAACACTGTAGTCAATGCTTTTTACAGCACTAATAGATTATAATGTGCATTTTTACATGTACCTCTGCAGATACATGTAGTAGCTGGAGAAACCACAGTTCTTTCTCAGTAAGATAACAGGGCCTACACACCATGCCATGATTTATGTGGATAGATTAAAAGCCCTGTCACTGTAAACTTTACTGTATATTATGAGATGACTTCTACCTGGTCCCCAGGCCAGTCTCTGACCCTGCCCTAGTGTGAGTACTGCATATCCAAAAATATGATATAGCTGATGGCATCAGCATTGTCTGTTGAGGAAAAGATGACAGTGTGCCACATTCTGGTGTAAAATGCTCTCTGTAATGTCAAGCAACAGCACACACACACACACACACACACACACACACACACACACACACACACACACACACACACACACACACACACACACACACACACACACACACACACACACACACACACACACACACACACACACACACACACTTGACTAGAGTGAGAATAGAGCCCCTACCTAAGTACACAGACTACAGAACACAGTACGTAATGCAGGCCCTATGGCACAAGTCTGATTTACACAGGAGTGCAGGTGAACTTAATAGATGAAATCAGCAGGCCATGTGGGAAATAAAAGGTTGGTAGGCCTGTATGAAATGAATGTGTAGCCTTGAGAAAGTATCAAAATACTGGCAATATACATAACTGGAGAAGTAACTGTAGGATACATGTCTGATCTACTGTCTATACAAACACACACACAGTCGACTGCAGTGAAAATAGAACCCCTATCTGTCACTTGTCTAGTCAGGATGTAATAGACGAGACTTAATAGGTTCTGTTCAAGCAGCTTTATTATATACAAACACATCAGGAATAAGGCTTAATAACTATAACTTAGGTAAACTTATATACAAATTAGCTAATACACTCATACATGTTCACTCTCTGGCTGCAGTCTCCAAATGGCACTGAAGCTAACATGTGCTTGCTATTTATATGCACATTTAGTCCATGCAATGCTTCCTAAAGATACAGCACACACATTCTGTTCTACATCCTCCAGCTTTAAGAAATGGGTTATGCAATATTGACAATATCAGTTGACATGGAATCAATACAAATAATTCTTTGTCATGCAATTATACAGAACTAGATACACATATGTACAATCATTTCCAAGTCGCTGTGTATTTCACACTAGGTCTGGAAATACGACCAGAACATGTAACATAAAATTTAGAATCAGATTTAGGAACTGGGACTGTCTCTGCTGAATGTTCAACCTTAGGAACATCAGGAACAGAAATAGAAGTTGACACATCCTGCAACAGGAACATTGGATTGCTCTGAGATCTAGAGTCTATATCATAGGAACAATGCTGTGATATTGATTCTGGTACAGGAAGAAGATGTCTGTGATTTCTCTTGTGCACCATACCCTCAGATTCTATGAAGTGGATCTCAGCTCAGTACATATACCTGTTAGTCAAAGTCAAAAGTCAAAGTCAAAGTAAACTTTATTGTCATTCAGAAATCACACAAGTGCAAAAACTGAATGAAATTCTGTATCTCCAGACTCAATGTGCAGACAACATATAGACTATTTTCACAGACATTTACACATTTAACACCTGGCTATTACATCACAGCCATGCAGGTAGACAGACTAATATTGCACATAATTAGAAAAACATTTTAACACTTTTGAACCTTTTATATTCTCACTGTCACTCCTTCTTTCAACAAACGAAGAAATTTGCTCGAGTTATCATAGCTGGACTTCTGGAAAGAATGCTTCCTGAATAATTGGGCTCTAATGGTTTTGTTGTTCTTAGCTTTAAGCCTCAACAAACTGGATCTAATAGGCAATATTGTTCTGGTTTGCCTGGGTAGAAGTCTCTGAGCAAGCAAACCAAGTATATTGTCACAGGGCATGCTTCGGAGATTGGGTAAATTCAAAAAGATATTGGTATCATCATGCTTTGACCTCTCAAGTAATTGCTTTGCCCTCTGTATTGCATGTTCAGCTAGTCCATTTGACTGTGGATATTCTGGATTACTAGTAACATGTGCAAAGTCCCATTCTCTTGCAAATTTCTGAAACAACTGACTAGTAAATTGAGTACCATTGACAGAAATAACTTTGTGTGGACTTCCATGGACTGAGAAATGACAGTGATAACAGCAGTGGACATTAGATTAGGTAGTGACTCGATCGCAAGCTAGTTTGAATATGAGTCTACCAATACTAAGTAATGCTGATTGTTCCACTTGAATATATCAGTGGCTACTGTTGACCAAGGTAGTTCAGGAACTTGAGTTAGCTGAAGTGGTTCTCTCAGCAGATGCGGTTTAGTACTATTGCATACTGAACTAGAAGGAAGTACTTTATCAATTTCTTTTACAAGAGAAGGCCAAAATACTAGATCTCTTGCCCTTTTTTTGGTAGATTCAGAACCTGGTTGACCACAATGCAAAATATGGATATATTATTTTTGTAAGGAAGCAGGAACAACAATTCTAGGACTTTAGGAAATAATGCCATCTTCCATCAACATCTCATCTCTATAAGGAAAATAAGTTTGCACTTCAGGTGGTACACTAGATTGATTTGACAGCCATCCAACATTAATGTAATGGTTGAGCTTTTACAAAATTGGATCAGTCTTTGTATGATCTCTCAGCTCATCAAGTCTCGTGGTAGAAAAATGACACACTTCCATTACGTCAAAGTCAAAATTCTCTGAGTCAAGCTGGTCTGTTATATTTTTGGTCATCTGGATAAGGTGCCAACCAGATAAGGAAGTTTGCCTTTTGTATAGACCATTTTTGAAGTTGTGCTTTTGCAATTTGAGCATCAGTCTTTGTAATCTCACTGGAGCTGAATGTATAGGCCTCTTTAGAATAGTAACTAGAGGTTGGTGAACAGGTTCAGTTTGACTAGGTCAACCATAAATATAATCATGAAACTTTGAACATGCAAATACTATTGCCAAAAGTTCTTTCTCAATCTGAGCATATTGCATTTCAGTTTGGGTAAGGGTTCTAGATCCATAGACTACTGGTCCACCTTCTTGAAGAATAACTGAGCCAAGACCAAATCTTGAAGCATCACAGGAAAGAGTTACTTGTTTATTAGCATCATAGCATCTTAATGTAGGTGGTGTGGCAATTTTCTGCTTAAGGTCTTCAAATGCTCTTCGGTACTGTTCCAACCAAGACCATGTAACATTTCTGTGCATCAGTTCTCTCAAAGGTTCTGTCATCTCAATGAAGTCTTTTATAAATGTGCCTAAATAGTTGACCATGTCAAGAAAACACTGTAGAGCTTGAACATTATCGGATACTGGCATCTCAAGAACAGCTGCTTGCTTGGATGGGTCTTATTTCAAGCCAGTGCTGGTAAATAAATGACCTACATATGTAACTTCTGGTAGCCTGAATTTGCACTTTAGAGAATTGAGCTTAACGTTCACTTCACATGCTCATTATAGAACTCTCTTAAGGTTTCTGTCATGCTCTGCTTCACCATTGCCTCCAACCAATAAATCATCTACTATTATGGCACAAGGATAACCAGAAAAAGTTTGCTCCATTGCATGCTGAAAGACTTCATGTGTAGAATTTATTCCAAATGGCATCCTTAGGAATCTGTATCTGCCAAATGGAATACTGAAAGTAGTCAGTAATGAGGATTTGTGATCAAGCATCATTTGCCAAAATGAACATTTTGCATCCAAGACAGAAAAAACAGTGGCATTTGGTATTAGGGCTGCAATTTCTTTGACTGTACACATTGGATGATGCAGTCTCTTTAATGCTTTGTTCAAACCTCTACAGTCAACACATATTCTGAATTTGTCTGAGCCTTTCTTATGGGTTGCTACCATGGACAACATCCATTCAGTTGGTTCTGTAACTGGACAAATTACACTTTGCTGTACCATTTTATCCAACTGAGCTTTAACTTTATCCTGCATAACTATTGGAACTCCTCTTGCTGGTCTAACTACTGGAGTGACCTCTGGGTCTAACTTCATGGAATACACAACTGCGTGCATTTCTGTAGTTTCATGGACTTGACAAATCTCAATAGCTTTACTTAGCATTAAATCACTGTCATGAAGCAAAATCTTTCTCACAAAAGCACTATTAATACCACACACAAGCCTGCCCGTTATCAACTCATCTTTTAAGTCACCAAATCAACACATTTTAGCTTTGTTCCTTGGGTCAGTAATATAAGCTGCAAAGTTTTTCTGGTTCCTGATCCCTTGTGTAAAACAAATGCATCTCTAATGTAATATATGTTTGGGGCTTACACATTTCTCTGAATTTGCACTCCAAACACTCGGGTCTTCCCTTGAATCAGCTTGTACAACTATATGGCGTTTTTCACCTTCTCCCTCATATACTGCTGGTGCATACACAAATGAATGCTCTTTTTCAATGGCCTCTGACCCAGCTAGGTTTAACAACATGATTGCTCTGGTGCATGCATCTTTCTCAGAGTAAGTTGCTTGTATAAAAATATTGTACTCTTGCTCAAATATTCTTCATTTGCAATACTCTGATCAAAAAGAAGTGGTGAGGGCTTTCAAAATCCATCTGCCATATTAACACATACCAGTGCAGGGTTTTGTAAATATGCACAAACACACACACACACACACGCGCACACACGCGCACACACACACACACACACACACACACACACACACACACACACATATATATATATATATATATATATATATATATATATATATATGCCACAAATTTATGCCATTATTCATAACTTTGCCCACTAGCACAACACGCCTCTGGATAACTGAAATTTATGGAATAAGTTTCTTGGGCACTATAATACTCTTGAAATTACCGTACTGCAAGAAATCACCTATTAGAGTAAGAAACATTTCAAAATAACTGCACTGTGTGAATGAACTGAGCAGAAGAAGCTCAGAGTAAGAAACATTTTGAAGTAACTGCACTTTGTGAATAAACAGTGCATGGCACACTGAAACTTCTTCAAAATGGCAGTACTATTCTTTATAGTGCAAGAAACACTCTGCAATGGTGGAACTTTGAGAATAGACACACCCAGCACAAGAAATTTTTTGAAATGACTGTATTTTTGACTGCACTTTATGAAATAGTTGCACTTTGCACACAATAAAATCTTCTGAATAAATGCACAGTAATAAGCACACACTGTAAGCACTTTTACACACTTTGAGATACTTTGAATAACTCTAGTTATGCCTTAAATACAATTTAAAATAGTAGTTATACCAAAACACAGTACTTTGCCAAAAAACATATAGTTGCCTTGCTTTATTTATACTTAATGTGCCCTTTTGCCGTTATTATATTTGTTTTGCTTGTTTAATCTCTTTTCATGCTCATTATACTTTTCTTGTGCTCATTTTACTCTAAACATTCCCGTTTTACTTTAAACATGTTTGTTTTGCCTTAAATATGCCAATTTTGTAATTCCAAGGTAATTCCAAACCCCTTAATTACTTTTCTAATCCTCGTTTTATCAGATCTCTTAATTTTAAACATTTTGTTTAATTAATAAACCTTTTGTGCCTCTCACTTGTTTAATAATGTGGTTTGTGTCTTTGTAATGCTCAGTTTTCTCTCTTTTATATAACAAAGTGTTTGTGCAAGTTTTCATTACTTTTGGTTCTTTTCTGGCTCTTTTTCATGCTCATTTCTCTTAGTTTACCTTCACTGTTAACTCTACACCTCGTAGCTCTGGAAATCACTCTCTAGAATCCCGGTTCTGACACCATGTCGGTCTTCTAGTCAGGATGTAATAGACGAGACTTCATGAGTTCTGATCAAGCAGCTTTATTATCTACAAACACATCAGGATTAAGGCTTATTAACTTTAACTTAGGTAAACTTATATACAACCTAGCTAATGCACTCATACATGCTCACTCTTTGGCTGTACTCTCAAAATGGCACTGAAACTACCACCTGCTTGCTATTTATATGCATGTTCAGTCCTTGATATTCTTCTTAAAGATACAGCACATATGGTCTCTTCTTTGTTTGTGCTATAGACTAAAGCATGCATACTTGCTTTTACAGCTGAGATATGCATACTGTTTGAGACAACTGTATAAAATGCCAAACAAGCTATCTTTAACTTTTAATGGTATAATAACATTACACTTCTTCTGCATACATACCACATACCTTCCTCATCCTTGCCAGTCTAGCGGCATGAGTCCTAATATCGCACTCCCTGTCTGTCGCAGCTGTGGAAAAAACAGAACATAACAGAATACCATTATGAATACCAGTCTTGCCTATATTCAGCTTTTAAGACTTACAAGTACTCTATGTAGTTGATACATATACATCTGTGGAATTTCTTTCATCCTAAATTCCTTGATCCAAGCATCAAGAGTACCCATCTTCATCCTCCGGAGATCACTGTAGTAATGCCTACACTGTTCACCAGTGCGGGTGGGATACTAGTGGCACTGGTTACAGCCCCTGGCCAAACTTTCACAAGCCTCTGTCTTACACTGGTTCCCAGAATAGTCCTCCTGCACCAGCCTGGCACTGTGTTCTTTCAGTAACAGTCCAGTAAAAATCTTGGACTCCTGGACACCCCATCTCTGAGCTCTAAATCTCAAACCCTCCCCACAAACGCCTATCTACCACAGATCAAGAGTAATGGATACTGATGGTTTCCTGCCAATTTCCACCTATCACAGTTACTGGGAGTTTGCACACTGTTTGAAAATGTTGCACATCACTTACCATTGTGCAAACAAGGTGCTCGGGGGTGCACACTGCCGAGCACTATCTTTGCACAATGGTAAGCACAGCACAATAGTGGCAAGAATGTAATTTCAATCTTATTTGATGTACAGGCAGTTGTGTAAGTATCTTACTCAAATGTAAAGGCCATGCAACTCCAGATAGAAGGTATATGCTTACAGGAACATAGTACACAGTATACTCACAGTCATACATTTGATAATAAATGGGCAATACATAGATGAATAAATAAATAAATAAATAACTGACACAATATTAGTGTCTCAGCCATCATACATATAAAAATTAATATCAGCTACACTATATGTTAAGTGTTATAAGTGAGATTGACTATAATGGGAAGTGGAACAACATTAAAATTGTAAATAATATGCTGTATTCGAACCCAGGACCATGTGTATCGTAGTTCTACACTTACACCTGTTACTATAAGAAGGTTGAAAAAACACTTGTCTATGTTTCAATTCATTGCTATGAACTGCAATGTCACTGCAGTAAAACATTGTTTGCATGCCCTGTAGTACAACCCAGGACCATCTGGAATCCAGTCCTGTACTTAACACTTGCTGCCACAGAATTGGCTACATGACATTCATATTATTAAGTATTACTGCCCATTTCCTGTGTATGATGACATTACATGTGGAAACATTAAACAATGAAGGCCCTATCTCACACTATGTCATTTATTTACAGTATAGCCATTTGTTGCACCCAGGCTCTGCAACCTTGGCATCTTAGTATTTTTTTTCACACTTATCACCTACACTACAGAAAGTAATATCAAATGCTGTGTTATATGCAATGCACATCAATCTGGTAACATGCAGAACTACAACTATTGACCCATAAGCCCAACAAGCCTTATCCGCAAGGCTAGGGAAGGGATCAGCATGGTTCTTATCCACAGGGACATAGGTGACCTTAAACACACTTGAGTCAACCCATGTTGTGATGTCATGGATAGATCTTGCCTATTGAACATCATGGACTTAATTGATATTGACCTAGAAGACCTGGATGACAGATAACAGGACATACTGCCTATGTTCAGTTATCCAAGGCCTTTGAGAATATCCCCCATTCATGTCTCATCTGGGAATTAAGCCATACAGTACTACCTGGATAGCCAACTGGCTTACTAACAGAACACATACCCTCAAAATCGGGGAGTGCAGTCCCACACTAACCACTTACTAATGGAATACACACATAGACTGGAGAGAAGAAAATCCTGAGCATATCTAAACAATCATACCTTGGTTTGTGATTTATTATGGAGCTGACTTGTAAGAGAAGTTTTTATTTCAATTTATATTGTATTTATTATCACCATTTTTAACTGTTTGTAGAAAGGAAGGGATAGCTTGTTAACAAGATTTACTTTGATTCATATTTTGTTGTTTTACCTTTAATTTCACTGTTGGTTGTTAGAAAGGGGAAGGTTTTAGACAGGCAAGCTCTAGCCAGCCCAAGGGGCCTAGACAGCTATAAATTCACACAGCCTGCAGACAGGAAAATCCTGAGCATATCTAAACAATCATACCTTGGTTTGTGATTTATTGATCTTTGCTGTTAAAAAGAAATGCTCCTGTCAGTGACAGTGAGCAGAAGCTACTGCACATAAAAGAATTACAACTTTTGTCTGGCTTGCAGTACTTGTATGGTCAGAACAACTTTACTGTACTTAATTTATTATTTAGTTGTATATTACTGGTTTAATTTTTTGTCATAGAAGTTGAGTTAAGTTCTCTGAATTCTGTGGTTACTGTTTTTGATAATTCTTTTATTTTACAATATTTTATTTGTTTGAAGCAATGCACAGAAGGTTAATTACTGATTATATGGAAGCAAAACAGTCACTATGTAAAACTAACTGGAGTGAGGTGTTCAGTGGAAAAACTGCAGATGAAATGTGGAACGTTTTAAAAGAGAAATTGTTTGAGTGCAAAAAAATTAAAAAAAATGTTTAACATCAGGATTTAGGTATACAATATTAGGGGGATATATTTCCATAAGAACAAGATATCTGATTAAAGTGAGAGACACAAAATATAAGAAATGGAAGAGAGGTTGAACTACAACTTTGAAAATAAACAAGCTGGACAAACATATGATATATAGTGTGAGACAAGCTCAAGAAAATTTTGAAGAAAATTTATATAAAGACATTGAGCATAATAGGAAACCTTTTTATAGATACATACGATGTGAAAGGGGTAAAGACACACAAATTGATAATATGTATGCAGATTCCAAAATTTATTGTCAGATGCAACAGATTATAGATACATTTACAAAATTTTATTTATTTTATTTTATTTATTTATTTAACATTTGTTGACCGGGAAAGTCCGACTAGGTTCCACAGATCCTGTTTTCAGCGGAGGCCCGGAGAGAATCTTATGCAAAACAGTTTGGCTCCACAACAGGGGTGATAAGTTGTCATAGTGACATCCAGGTAACCCCAGATACTAGAATCAAATTAGATTATATCAAAAAAGAACTGCACAAACTGCATCCAAACAAAGCACACGAAGGAGACGGAATTAGTAACATTGACCTGAGAACATTTCAGCAAGAACTTGCGGTACCATTATATGTATTATTCACTAGACCATATAAATATGGGGAGATTTTTCAAGTTTGGAGACATGCACATATTAAATGTGTCTTCAAGGAAAAATGGAGTAGGACAAACCTAGGGTCATATAAACCCTTAAGTCTACTTTCATGTTGTGGAAAAATAATTGCGGAAGCATTATTGGATAAGTTATTGTCAGAACTGGATAGGTTTGGACGTGAAACCATATACCAGCATGCATATGTTGAAAACAGATCTATTACTACCTGTAACATGATGTTCTATGACAATATAATAACAGCTATAAATGAAAAATTGTGCTGTGATGTAATTTATATAAATTTAACTTCAGCATTTGACAGGGTCATACACAAAACACTGATCAGTTAATTAGTACAACTAGGTATTGATGTACTCTTGATAAGATGGATAACAGCATGGCTTACAAATAGGACATGGCAAGTATCATGCAGCAACTGGATAGGTGAAATCCTTGGTTACAGTCAGGGTGTCCCACAGGGCTCTGTCCTAGGTCCTTACTTTAGATTGTATCTTTCAGACCTATCTTTTTTATCTGAGGTGTTCTACTGCCTGTATGCAGATGATCTGAAATTGGGTAAACTGATTACATGTGTTACAGATAAGGCATGTCTGCCAAATAACTTGACTAAACTGATGACTGGGACACAGGAGAATAACATGCTAATATAAGCACATGAGATATGGGAGACATAAATTGAAAGGTGAATATTTAATACAGCACACAGCGATTGAAACTGTATTCTCATTTAAAGACCTGGGTATATGAGTAGTTTCAACTATGAGTTTTTATAACCATATCAACCAATTGATTAATGATAGGTATAGAACTAAAGGTTGTAGAAAAAGATTTATAAAGTATAGGAAATCAAAAATGATGAAGTCATTGTTTGTTAGTTACATTAGACCCAAACTTGAGTATGGAATAACAATATGGAAACCCTATAAGAAAACAAGCATAAGTAAACTGGAAAGAGTACAACGGAAATATACCAAGGGCATCCATGGATGTGAAAATTTAAGTTATTATGAAAAACTAAAATATCTAAACTCGTACAGTGTCTCTTACAGATATCTAAGAGGAGATCTTATTCATGTATGTAGGGCATTTAGAGACAACTACCTTTGGGAACGTTTGGGGTTATCAAAACATACTACAGAGTCATCACACAACCTATGCAGAAGATTCTATAGGAATGAGAAGTACTAATTGGTTCTCTGACAGAGTAGCTGATGCATGGAACAGACTTCCAAATTGCATTAAAACAAGTACTAGTTTAGATATTTTAAAAACAGCCTGGACACTTATTATGGGAACAAGTGATTTGGTATATTGGCAAGCTAGAAAGGCATTAATGCCCATGCTTGAAATATTTGTATGTAAGTATGTATGTATGTATGTATGTATGTATGTATGCTTAGCCATCAAATGTGTGTAAACTACTTTCCTGAAGTGCAGGCAATGGTAGGTGGCCTGTGGTTTACCATGTTTGCAGATGACTGTTAATTGGACACAATCATATAGATTGCTCCAATGATGGTAACATATTACAGAAGGGGCTGACAGAGACAAATGATTGGCGCCAAACTCACAGACAGAATCTTACAGCAAACAATGGCTCATTGTCCCTCATTGTCTCCTTTGGTAATGAAGTTTCCCTGCTAATTATGATATACATAGCAACCCTCTCAGCTCACACACAGTGTTGTGAGACTTCTGAACACATCTTTATAGCAATCTACGCCTTCATCACTATGTGCCCATAGTGGTGAGACACACACTCTGCATTTTGCACTTCATACATATGGACATCACATTCAAGACCAAGGTGGTCATACTTCTGCTGTACCCTACCCTTATCACACCAATAGTGGAGTACAATGCTCACATCTTGAGAGAATACGGGGTTGTGCCTGGGAGACTCCTAGACCTATAAACATGCTATACATGGAAAGACTGACATACCTGTCACTGTACTCTGTATAATGCAGGCTGCTAATAGGTGACCTATGGCTGCCCTGCAGAGCAGTCTCAGACCCTACCCTTCTGGAAATGATGGACATCTGCAATTTAAATTGGACAACTATCATTTGCCACAGGGTTCCCAACCTAGCCTGTGACATAAACAGAACATGCCAGGGAGACAGATATATCCCACAATGATTCACACTCCATTGTAATGGGCTCCTCCTGTGTGAGAAGCAGTGGTCCTCAATGACCCTGTTTAAGGGCAACCTTCACTACTCCCCTCTTTGTTAGCACCATTGCCAAAACCTGGAACACACTAACAACCCAAATAACTTCTACCACCTCCTTTATTCACTTAAAAAAACTCATGAAAACCCACTATTTAAGTAACTGGCTATGTTCATGCCACTCACCAGGCTAATCCATACCAAGAGAATGTTTCAGAGTACAGCTAAGTATAAACATTTCTCCCCTGAAAACTTGTGAACCTGATGATATTTACCTGACAAAACTTATAACTGTAAAAAAAAACAAAAAAACAAAAAAAAATAATACAAATGCTGTTTTAAGTTTATTATATACCTCAAAGATTGTCTACTGTAAGAATTGTCAATCTCTAACATATTGTATATGAATGCTATGTGCATACTCTAACATATTGTGTATGAATGCTATATACCCACTCTGTCCAGTCAGACTTTCCCGGTAAACAAATGTAAAATAAATAAAAAATAAAAATAAACTACTGGTTGGGTGATTGTAAAGTCACCTCCAGGGTGGCACCTATGTCCCTCATAGACAGGCCCAGTTGTTGCTGCTCATAAAATTTTTCTGCTAACAATGACCTTCTAAATATCCTTAACAAGGGTACTTGGTGTTCTTAAACACCTAGGCTTCAATTGCCCCATGTATACTGACAACCATGTACTCCTAAAACTTACAAATATAATATGTGACAGATGCAACTATACAATGAATCTAGAATAAATGCTCTCTCTCTCTCAGGTAACAACAAACCAGTGACAAACAGATTGCCAGCATACCCAATTCACTTCCTCAACAAACCAAGTGCACAACACATAACCCCACATACACAGTGGTAGTCATTAGAAGATTACTAAAAGAGCAGAGACCTCACAAATGCAAACCTTCTGCACATATTTCAGTCCCAATGGAAGCCATTACAGATAAAAACAAATATATCATTGTGTCACCCATTAAGCCCTTAAGGCAAAATACCTGAAAACCAATGTCTTGGTCATAGGAGAATCTATAGTGAGACACACAGATGTCCCCCTCACCAGGCTGTACAAGAAGAATGTCACAGGTCAGCTGACTGTCAGGTCCCAGGATCTGCAAAGTCATGCATGTACCCATGTGTCTCAGCAAGCACAGTTGCACCTCTGTCGTACTTCATGTTGGAGTAAATGACTTTAGATGTACTTCACTGGACTATATGAAGGGAGATATGACTGAGCTCTCAAACTGTGTGCCCCAGACAAATATGTCCACAGCCCTAAGCAGCATTCTACCTTCACCCAGGATGATGTCTCAATACAAACAAAAGAATTATCGACTTCAACAATTGGCTTAGCTACTGGTATCAATCTAAGGGGACATAGCATTTGTCAGCCTAGGATCATATGGTCGACAGACAATGATGCTTTGCCAGGGATGGTCTTCATCTGTCACGTCTTGCTTTACGGTTACTGGCAAAGGTACTTGCCACCCCCATAGTGGCTTTTTTAGGAAATTCCCTAAGAACAAAATTCTTGAAATAAACATATCCTCAAAAGACAAGCTCACGGATTTGCTGCTTAATGCTAGGGGTCTAAATCAGAAACTACACTCAATGGAGGCACTACTTACTTGGGAAGATGTCGATATTTGTGCAGTCACAGAGACATGGTTTCAGGAAGCAGAGATTACTCAGGCCATGAAAGGCTATAATGCCTTTCACACATTCAGGCTGCAGTGAAAGTGAATGTACCGAAGACTGGTTAATCAGTATGACTCCCTACAGTTACTCCAAGTCCAACTAACTGTAGGAAAGACCCCCTCCACATCATTGTTAGGTACAAGTCCACTAACATGAACCATGAAAACCAAACATTACACTCATGGACCTACCTGACTCTCTCATAATACAGTCAAACACCCTAGAAACAAGTGACTTTAATTATCCTTCCATCAAATGGGATACATATATAAGCTCAAACATACTCGCCCTAAGGTTTGTGCACTTTGTGAACATAAATGTTCTGGAACAGTTAGTCCACACCCCCACAAGAGGCTCAAATATCATTGAGCTAGTACTCAGCAACATAGGAGATCACTGGACCAAACCAAGTGTGAGATCATCCCTGATAAGGTCTGACCATCAATCAGTCATGTTCAATGTAACACTCGTACCTGACCCCCCCTCATAATACAAAAGGTTGAAATGTTTCTCTAGAGCAAACTATAGTCTCCTGAGTGATGGCATAAATAGTTTAAAACCTACTGACACCATTAACAGTAAAGACTCTTATAAAGAGGTGTACACAAATGCCCAGTATAAAAAAACACCTTTACAAGTGTATAGCCATACCAGAACAGACCAAAACTTGCTCACAAAAAACAACCCACCCTGGTGGACATCTAGCAGAAATAGATTATATAACAAGAAAAAGAAACTGATGTCTAGGAATTAGAGGGAACTCCCTCCATAGCTTGAACAAGCTAATTAAGTCATCCAGAGCTAATTACAAAAGTAAATTATCATCCATAGCTAAGGATAATTACAAGGCATTCTTTAGCTATGTCTGTAATGTAAAAGGGAAGGCCCAGATTTGCATGAAAGTCATAGTGGATGTTACCATTTATACTGAACCTGAGGGCATCACCAACCTGTTATCAGACAGGTTTGGCAAAAATTTCATAACCCTGTCTCCCCCAGTCATACCCCAAAGCATACCTGTCACCAGTTCTCTACCTGTTATCTCCAAAGAACAGGTCATAACCACACTGGCCAAGGCCAAAAATACAGCCTCTGTGGGACCGGATAACATCCCAGGCAGCTGTAAAGCAAGAGTTAGCAGAACCACTGGGTACTCTCATCAACCATAGTCTAAGTAGTGGCTTTGTCCCAGCAGAGTAGAAAATGGCAACTATAATCCCCTTGGACAGAGGGGGTCCCTCAATCAACCTAGAGAACTATAGACACATACGCCTGACCAGCCTTATCTGTAAGGCCATGAAGAGAATCATCTTGGTCCTTATCAACAAGGACATTGGTGACCTTCAAACTCTGGAGCTGAGCCAGTCTGTCTTTGTTAAGGTCAGATCATGCCTGCAAAACCTAGTGGAATTCTTCAAGAGTGTCACCAAAGCCCTGGACGAGGGCAAATCAATATGTACTGCTTATCTCAACTTAGCCAAGGGCTTTGAAACAATCCTCCTCAGGCATCACTGTGAAAATTCACCATCTGGAGATTAACCCATATGTCATTAGATGGGTAGGCAAAAGTCTCACGAACAGAACACATATTATGATAGTTGGGGATTTCACCTCTCCCAGCAGACCTGTTACCAGTGGTGTTCCAAAAGGGTCTGTGCTGAGCCTACTACTGTTTGGAATTTATTTCTCAGAAATTCATACGATAATAGATGGCTTGTGTCTCCCCAAGTTTGCTGATGACAGCAAATTGTGTGCAATCATTAAATCCCCAAATGATGTCAACATATTACAAAATGGACTGACATACATAAATGATTTTTGCATAAGCCATACACTTAAAGTTAACCCAGAAAATGCAGTACTATCCCATTCAGCAAAGGCAAAGTCCCTGCAAATTACACTATTAATAATACCCCCTATTTTCCAAACCAGTGTTAAGAGATTTGGGAATGCAGGTTAATAGCGACCTCAACTTTGATCATCATGTATCCACAGTGGTAAGGTAGGTCTTTTGCATTGCACATCTCATAAGTAAGGGCATAGTATCCAAGACTAAGTATGTTATCAATCCACTGTACTTGGCCCTCATCAGACCAATAATAGAGTACAATGCTCCCTTTTGCAGGTACCTCACCAGACACCTGCAGCAGCTGGGGAGACCTAAGAGGTTTCTCACCCAGAAAATTGAGGGACTTCAACACATGACCTACATGGGCAGACTGAAGGCCCTGTCACTCTGCTCTGTGCCATATAGAATGGTGCGAGGCAACTTGTGCTTGGCCTACAGAGCACTCTCAAGGTCTGCCTTAATGGAAATGCTGCATCTCTGTAAATCAAATGGAACAAGATTTACTGTAGGGACCTTAACCTAGTCTGCGACATCAACAGCATATGCTGGAGAGACGTATATGTCTCTCAGAGATTGACACTCCTATGAAACAAACTCCCAGTTCACATGAAACTGAGCCACTCAATGACTCTATTTAAGCTTAACATGGACAATTGGATGGGAAATCGTAAATTTACCCTGGGACTTTCTCCTATGTCACACTTCGGGGCAACCGGTGCTGATCATGGATTCACAAATATTGACTACATATCTTGGTCTATAAGGGAACAATGGTACAACTTGGCTAGGCTTGAAAAGGCTCTAGAGCCATTAGCTTTGCAACCTCCTATGAACCTAGGGCCATTATAGTAGTAGTCTTGTACAAACCTATGAAACTATGAACCTATACAGGCCTGCCAACATCTTGTGTCACATATGGCCTGCTGATGTCATGTATTATAAGTTCAGCTGCAGACTTGCAAAAGTCAGAGTTGGACAGTGGCACTTACATTATGTAATGTGTTCTGTAGTCTGTGTACCTTAGATAGGTATTGGTTCTGTTCTCACTGAAGTCAATTGTGTGCGTGCATGTGTGTGTGTGTGTGTGTGTGTGTGTGTGTGTGTGTGTGTGTGTGTGTGTGTGTGTGTGTGTGTGTGTGTGTGAGCTCTTGTCTGACATTACAGGCAGCATATGGGACACTGCTATTACCATATTCTCAACAGACAATGCTGATGTTATCAGCTATATCAGATTATTGGATACACCAGGTCATAGTCAGACACTGGCCTGAAGGTCAGGCAGATTTCACCTCATCCTACACCAGACAGATTACAATGACATATCTTTTTATCTATCCACATACATCATGGCATGGTTTGTAGGCCCTGTGTTATGTTGACGAGAAAGCCCTATGGTCTCTCCAGCTTCTGCGTGTGTCTGCTGAGGCACATGCAAAAGAGAGCATTATACTGTATTACTGTTCTGATGAGATTTGACTGCAGTGCTGTCATACAATCCTAAGATCTGAATGTGATGGCGTGTCTTATGACGTGCACCATACATTTGTACTGGAAAAACATTAAAGAGAGAAGTTAGAAAGTGATGATACACATTGCAGTTTCTGACTTCACAACCCTTACAAGAGCATTCACTATGTTGTGTCTTTCAGCTTTTCCAGGTTAGGGGTCGCCACAGTGGAACTCCGGTCCGCTAATGATTGGCAGTAGATTTTTACGTGCTGAGTTGCCAGCTCTGACGCACAACCTTCAACGAAGGTACACAAGAACATTCACTATAAACTTCTGAAATTATGATGCTATCAATTGTATAACTTGCCAAGACCAATATAACTCAAAGGTACAATGACCAGTTCAACAACACAAATGCAGATATACTAAGCACTAACTTAGATATGCACCCTGAGCATCAGACAGAGCTTTTGTATCCCTAAATCCAAAAGAGAGAAAACAGGAAAATGACACAGTTATCATCACTTTCACAGGGTGTTGTCTGGGGGGCAGTAAGCCTAGGCTGACAACAATGGTCAGTGAGTGTGTGTGAATAAGAAGGAAAAGAAGGCAGACATTAGGATAAAACCACAAACAGCCAGTGAGACAAAATGAGTAACTGTTCTGTGTGTGTCTGTACGGCTCCTTTAGGTGAAATTGGTGTGTGTGTGTGTATGTGTGTGTGTGTGCATGAACACAGCCAAGCTCTGTGCTAGCTCTAAGTTTTGATCTGTCAGACAGGTGTGAGCCGTGCATGGTAGAGGCGGCAGTTCATCATTATCATCCCCAACCATGAGAAATGGCACTGCCAAGAGTTGCACTGGCACTTCCACGCCCAAGGTCAGATGCAGTCCTGTTACCTGAATGTGACCAATGTCTGCTGTACAAGCTCCCTTCATGGGGACGCCCAGGACTATGACCCTATGATATGCCACATCTGGGTATGAACAGCACACTCACTGACAGAGCAGTGGAAGTACTGCCACTCTGCGAGCGTGATCTGGAACAGCCACGTTGGCTGACAGCAGATGATGTGGCTGAGCTACACCCACAAGGATGCCATTCCCCTCCCAGCAGACATTCCATCACAGACATCCCTCTATCCAACATGTCATTCATCCAATCCAGTGAATCAGCGATGCGGTGCAGGCAGTCATGCATGTCAGAGTGTGCCACATCCAGAACCCTGAGCATTTTTCTGGGCCACCTATGGGAACATGCTTCTGCCTCCATGCTAGCCCTAAACATCCGTTGAGCAGCACGGGAATTGACACCTGCACCAGGTAGAGTGGGGGACAGCAGGTCTCCTCCAAGCACCCCTATCAGTCATCTTGTA
The DNA here is from genome assembly GCF_019279795.1 of Protopterus annectens. NCBI lineage: Eukaryota > Metazoa > Chordata > Ceratodontiformes > Protopteridae > Protopterus > Protopterus annectens. The sequence goes on along the minus strand of NC_056749.1, from coordinate 687,010,012 downwards.
TGGCACCTCACCCACACATTGGCTAAGGCCAGACTTAATGAGCACTGAAGCCACAGTAGCCACACTTCCCTGAAAAATTTGCTCACCTTCCACCTGTTCTATATCTGTGGGCTCAGTGGTCTGGGTAACCATAGGCCTAATGATTGTATCCGATGGAAATGCAGGGGATGGCTGTGTCAACCTCTGTGTCATATTCAACTTCTGTACCCCCGACTGTGCATCAGTTTGGCCACCATCACCATCACAGTCTGCTGAGACACTGACATCAGGTGGCACAGGGACCACACTCCCACTGTCATGATCACCTGTGATAAAAAGAAAGAAACACAGAAATACATTAATTCCTGCACTAAGATAGTGCAATATATACTAACAACCTAACAGTGCTGCCACTATCACAGACAGTACAACAATACACACAGTAGACCTAAGATGACACACTACAATACTGAAATTGAGCTGTAGTAATGACATTAAATGATTTGGCTTACCATCTGCAGGAGACATACATCACTGGAGTCCTGATGGTCCTGGAAGAAGCTAAGTGAGAGGTAAAGGGCAGCATCCTCAGATGTAACAGTAACACGGGGGGAATGCATTTACTCCTTTATATGTACATTAACTCTACTCTCAACAAGGACGTGTCTGACAACTCCAAACTAAGCTTATAATTGTAGCAACCTTCAACCCCCCCAAAAAAGACATGTGATACAGAATTAACATTCATTTCAATTGTTTTACTATACAACAGTATTCGACTGTTCAGATAACAAAGTCTACATGGAAGGTCCTCCTGGGATATGCTTTCTGTCTCAGAAGGTGTGGCTCCCACATCTAGCACATGATGTACTCCACTCACCTGTGAGTTGTCAGGATCTCCTATATTTGCCAGGAACTCTTCATTGGTGTTGAGTTGGTTCCCTAGCATGCCCTACCTCAGTAATCATTTGTTCATGGGAAACTGCAGCTGCTCACCTCTGTGCACTGGTTATCATGTCAGTGGCTCTGTGGCACAACTGTTCATATGTTCTGCTGTGGCTGCCCTCAACAGTGACATCTTGTATGTTCTGCTGCCATATTTGCAGCCTCTGTGCCATATCTGAACAACCCCTTCCCAGAAACGCACCATGTTAACAAATAATTGCTGCTGGGAACTGCACGGATTCTAAAAGAGTAGCCATAATTGTTAAAAACTCTTTTAAAGGCTCATTAATAGCAAGTGGGTGGGATCCTAATGGAAGGTGGTGTTACCTAACATGCTCTATTCCCTTCTGCAATAAAGAAATCCTTATATTAAATGTTTATGGTCCTTGTATGTACCAATCCTCTTTCTTATATGAAACGTATTCACTCCTTGAAAAATTTCATAGCCATTTACTGATCTTGGGTGGGGACTGGAATATGACTAACAGTCCTGAACTAGACAGGACATACAACACTAACAAACAACCTTTAGGTCTTACCAACCTTTTAGGCAATCTAATAGATAACTTTAATCTGTACAATCCATTTGAATCTTTCAGAGAGGACCCTTCAACTAGTAAATATAAATTTTTTCAGCATATCATAAATCTTGGTCTAGGATAGAATTTTTTCTAATCTCAACATTTTTCTCAACTTATGAAGTAATTTACAGTAGCGACCCTAGAACTCTTTCTGATCATGCCAAAATCAGTCTTAAAATAAATACTACTAGACCAAACCCTGATTACCAAATCCAATCAAACTGGTCCTTCAACTCAAATCTCCTAAATAATAAGAATCTCTGTCAAGAAGTTCAGTATTTCTTATCCCACACAACAAATTCCTTTGATAATTCAGACATTCCCCATGACATCCATTGGGCTGCAGCTAAGGCTACACACAGAGGTATTCTTATTCAAAAAGCATCCATAATCAAAAAACAAGTTAAATTGCATGTTTCGAAATTAGAAGCTGAACTAAAAAGACTAGAGTCAGAACTGCAAACCAAGTTCTCTTTAGATGTCGAAAAACAGATGATCTCCTTGCAAAAACAATTACATGAAGTCCATCTAAAACAATACTCTCTCACAGAACTCAGACTCCTTCATAGATATGATGAATGGGCTCAACCCCCTTCCTGACTTTTGGCCAGGATAATAAATATCAACCCCCCACCCACTAGAATAAAACAAATGAATCAAAATGGCAAGTCCTTTTTCACGGACAAGGTCGAATTTGATCGAAAGTTTGCTTGTTTGTTTGTTTAATTTAACTGTGGAGGCTGCCCACTAAAGTGCGCTAGCCTGTGTAACTAATTTATCACTGTTTCTGCATTTTCTGTGTGTTTCTACCAAAAAAACAAAAAAAAATCCTTGTTTTCCTGCCTTCCTCGACTAGTTTAGACCAGTTTACAGGCATTGCTGTATTCTGGGCCATGGTGTAGTTCCTGTGTTGTCCATTACCTTACTTGGATAGAAGGAAGTTTCTTTGCTCACCAGTGGGAGTGGGGAGCCTAGAGCAGCCTACCTGTCCTTGGGGGAAGTGACCTCAGCACAAGAAGCTGTAGTAATTGGTTGTTTGGGACCATTTCCAGCTCTTTTGTAGTTCACTGTTTAAAATCCGCCTCTGGGCATTTTTTTTTTCTGGCTATACTGCTCAGACAAGCTCCATGTGGGTCTACAGAGTGGTCCTAGCAGCAGGGAATTCAGAAAAGTGACTACCTTCTGGATTTAAGTATCTTTGCTTTTTTTTCACTTGAAATAGCTTCTGTAGCTTACTTTGAACTAGCCTGAACTGCTTTTTAACTGATTGCTGCATTATTTTAAAATCTGCACTTAAAGTTACATTTTAGTCGAATTTGATCGAAAGTTTGCTTGTTTGTTTGTTTAATTTAACTGTGGAGACTGCCCACTAAAGTGTGCTAGCCTGTGTAACTAATTTATCACTGTTTCTGCATTTTCTGTGTGTTTCTACCAAAAAAACAAAAAAAAAACCCAAAAAATAATCCTTGTTTTCCCGCCTTCCTCGACTAGTTTAGACCAGTTTACATGCATTGCTGTATTCTGGGCTGTGGTGTAGTTCCTGTGTTGTCCATTACCTTACTTGGATAGAAGGAAATTTCTTTGCTCACCAGTGGGAATGGGGAGCCTAGAGCAGCCTACCTGTCCTTGGGGGAAGTGACCTCAGCACAAGAAGCTGTAGTAATTGGTTGTTTGGGACCATTTCCAGCTCTTTTGTAGTTCACTGTTTAAAATCCGCCTCTGGGCATTTTTTTTTTCTGGCTATACTGCTCAGACAAGCTCCATGTGGGTCTACAGAGTGGTCCTAGCAGCAGGGAACTCAGAAAAGCGACTACCTTCTGGATTTAAGTATCTTTGCTTTTTTTTCACTTGAAATAGCTTCTGTAGCTTACCTTGAACTAGCCTGAACTGCTTTTTAACTGATTGCTGCATTATTTTAAAATCTGCACTTAAAGTTACATTTTAGTCGAATTTGATCGAAAGTTTGCTTGTTTGTTTGTTTAATTTAACTGTGGAGACTGCCCACTAAAGTGTGCTAGCCTGTGTAACTAATTTATCACTGTTTCTGCATTTTCTGTGTGCTTCTACCAAAAAAACAAAAAAACAAAAAAATAATCCTTGTTTTCCCGCCTTCCTCGACTAGTTTAGACCAGTTTACAGGCATTGCTGTATTCTGGGCTGTGGTGTAGTTCCTGTGTTGTCCATTACCTTACTTGGATAGAAGGAAGTTTCTTTGCTCACCAGTGGGAGTGGGGAGCCTTGAGCAGCCTACCTGTCCTTGGGGGAAGTGACCTCAGCACAAGAAGCTGTAGTAATTGGTTGTTTGGGACCATTTCCAGCTCTTTTGTAGTTCACTGTTTAAAGTACGCCTCTGGGTGTTTTTTTCTGGCTATACTGCTCAGACAAGCTCCACGTGGGTTTACAGAGTGGTCCTAGCAGCAGGGAACTCAGAAAAGTGACTACCTTCTGGATTTAAGTATCTTTGCTTTTTTCACTTGAAATAGCTTCTGTAGCTTACCTTGAACTAGCCTGAACTGTTTTTTAACTGATTGCTGCATTATTTTAAAATCTGCACTTAAAGTTACATTTTAGTCGAATTTGATCGAAAGTTTGCTTGTTTGTTTGTTTAATTTAACTATGGAGGCTGCCCACTAAAGTGTGCTAGCCTGTGTAACTAATTTATCACTGTTTCTGCATTTTCTGTGTGTTTCTACCAAAAACAAAAACAAAAAATAATCCTTGTTTTCCCGCCTTCCTCGACTAGTTTAGACCAGTTTACAGGCATTGCTGTATTCTGGGCTGTGGTGTAGTTCCTGTGTTGTCCATTACCTTACTTGGATAGAAGGAAGTTTCTTTGCTCACCAGTGGGAGTGGGGAGCCTTGGGCAGCCTACCTGTCCTTGGGGGAAGTGACCTCAGCACAAGAAGCTGTAGTAATTGGTTGTTTGGGACCATTTCCAGCTCTTTTGTAGTTCACTGTTTAAAATCCATGTTTGCACGGCTTTGCGCTGTCGTGCGCATAGTGCAGCGCCGGTTAAACAAGGTTAAACTTTTTCTGGCTCCGCCAAGTCTGTTCTTCAAATTTTCCCTTAAGGAAGCTCTACTCTTAGTATAACCAGACTACTCACTGTATTATAAGCCTAGCACTTGTTCTCAATACTTCTCTACTAAGTAAGCACTCTCGTACTAAGTAAAGCACTACATCTACTTACCACCCCTGTGAATACCCACTTCCCTTAAAGGTGTACCACTCCCTTATACTGTTCTAGCATGTCAAGTGGTAGATTACTGGCATCGTCTCCAGTTCAGCTGGTCAATCTGGGCATCTTGAGACAATGCTACAATTGTCTCATGTACACAGACAACCCTCTCCTCCTCCCAACAAACACAAATACATGTGAGTGATGCAACTATATAGCCAAACTGGAGGCTGAACTCTCTCAACTCAGGGCTGGCATGACCAGACAGGAGGAGATGGCAACCACACACACAACAATCCCAGTCCCACATAGACCTACCACAACTGCAAACCAAACACATAAAACACAAAGACATACTCGGAGGCTCTAATAAAAACTTACCAAAACAACAGAGGCTCCCAAAGCAGACATCCAAAAATCCACCACCTCAAAACAAAACACATGCAACACATACTTCAATAAATCAGCGTGTCGACCAATCGCAGCCCTTAAGGCCAAACACCTTGCCTGATACACTAGTAATAGGTGACTCCATAGTCAGACACACTGATGTCCCACTGACCAGGCTGAACAAGGAGAAGGTGACTGTGAGCTGTCTATCGGGAGCTAGGATCCGCCACATAACACACGCACTCAGGTCACTCCAAAGCAAGTACAAATATGACTCCGTCATTGTCCATGCTGGTGTGAATGACCTGAGACGTACCTCCCTGGACTACATGAAAAGAGACATAGAGGAGCTCTCCGATTATGTAGCCCAGGCTGGTATGACCCTGACCCTGAGCAGCATCTTGCCCTCACCAAGAATGATACCACAATACAAAGACAAGATGATCAGCTTTAATAATTGGCTCAAGTACTGGTGTCATTCTAAGGGGATCCAATGTCTGTCTGCCTGGGATGATATGTTGGAGAAGCCACTCTGCTTCGCAAGGGATGGCTTACACCTGTCACCACTGGGCTTCAGGATATTGGCTAAGGCTCTTGCCACCCCCATAGTGCCTTTTTTAGGCAAGGCTCAAAAGACAAACCCACCTCCTTAGAAAACAAAAATGGAAAAAACTAAGGGTAATGCTGCTCAACGCCAGAAGTCTAAATCTCAAGATGCAGGCACTTGATGCACTCCTCAGCATGGAGAACATCGACGTCTGTGCAGTAACTGAAACCTGGTTCAAGGCTCCTGAGAGCACCCCAGCGCTATCAGGCTATACCTCGTATCATGCTTTTCGGCCCCAAAACCGGGCCGAACCACAAAGGGAGGGGGAGTGTCCATATTCATAAAGGACACCCACACCTCCAGGTTAGTAGCAACACATGAAGCATCAGAGACCATATAGGTGCAACTAACCATAGGCAAAACTGCTATACAACTGGTAGCATGTTACAGACCACCCTCCCAATCTCAAGAACCCCACTCAGCCTTCCTGAAGACATTGGAGGATATGAATGTATCACAAAATACCATCATACTGGGAGACTTCAACGACCCAAACATAGATTGGGTACATTATTCAAGCCCTAACACCCTAGCCCAAAGGTTCCTGGAATTCATAAATTCAAATGCACTGGAACGACTAGTCACCTCTCCCACTAGGGGTGATAATATACTAGACCTGATCATCACAAACATGGGGACAAAATGCTCCACACCGGAAGTATACCCCTCACTAGTGAGATCTGACCACAAACTAATCACCCTGGATATACATATCCCACCTCCACCCCCAGCACAAAAGACCACAGTGAAAAACTTCTCAAAAGCAGACTTCACTCTTCTTAAGACTGAGATGGTATCCTTTAAGCCCACTGTGCCAGTGGATACCACATCCCACAATGCCAAATCCTTCACAAATGCTTTCTATGGACATCTCCAAGAATGCATGGATCATGCAATCCCAAACAAATCCAAGTCCCTCTCCACCAAATGTAAGCGTCCTGTCTGGTGGACCTCAGCCATAAACAAATTGTATAACAAAAGAAGGAAGCTACTGCACGTCAGAGCGAAATCCCATGAAGGGAAGACATCTCTGATCAACATTAGCAGAAAACTACGTTCTCTCATAAAACATCCAAGGCAAACTTTGAGAGAAAAATCGCTAAGGACACTAAAGATAACCACAAAGCCTTCTTCAGCTATGTTAGAAACCTGGAAACCCTCAGATATGCTCAGAGTTGGTTCACAACAACAAAAAATACACTGAACCCACAGATATTGCTAACATTCTGGCTGACAGGTTCAGTGCAAATTTCTCGCCTCCTTCACTCCCAAAAGAAGAAATACTTATCCCAGCTGAATGTAATCTCCCTGTCATCTCAGATGTCCAAGTGAGAACCGCCCTAAACAAAGCAAAAAAACACAGCATCAATGGGACCTGACGGTATCCCGGGGTGCGTGTTACGTGAACTCCAAGAGGAGCTAAACCCACACATAAAAATGCTATTTAACCTTAGCCTTACTTCGGGATATGTACCTGAACACTGGCGTACAGCAACAGTGGTCCCACTCTACAAGGGGGGTGCCTCTACAGACCCTGGAAACTACCGCCCCATAAGCTTGACTAGCCTGGTCTGCAAAGCTATGGAAAGAATCATTATGGAACTCATAAACGGAGACATAGGGGACCTACAGACGCTTGACCCCACCCAGTTCGACTTTGTAAAGGGCAGATCCTGTCTTTTAAACCTGGTTGACTTTTTCAAAACAGTCACTAGAGCCATTGATGAGGGCAAAGCAGTCCATACAGCATACCTGGACTTGGCTAAGGCCTATGACACAATACCCCACTCAGGCATCATAGATAAGCTAAACAACTTAAAAGTAAACCCTTATGTCACTAGATGGGTTGCAAACTGGCTAAAGGACAGAACCCATAAAGTTAAAATCGCTGGAGCAATGTCAGACTCAAAGCCAGTCACAAGTGGTGTCCCACAGGGATCTGTCCTGGGACCCCTCTTGTTCGGCATTTGTTTCTCAGATGTTAAAGCAAACATGGGAGGGCTGTGGCTGACAAAGTTCACAGATGACTGCAAACTAGGCACCATAGTCGATACACCAGCAGATACACACATCCTACAAAAAGGCCTCACTGAAATGGACAACTGGTGCCGTAGTCACGGCCTTAAACTAAATGCCAAAAAATGTATAGTCATCCCTTTTGGAAAAAACAAAGTACCCACAAATTATCACATAGACAGCAACCCACTGAGTACGGAAAAAGTAATCAGAGACCTAGGGACCCAAGTAGACAGCGACCTCTCATTTGACACCCACGTTGCCAAAGTGGTTAGAAAAACATTCTACCTTGCACACCTCATCATGAAGGCTTTCACATCCAGATCCAAGGATGTCATTGTACCCCTATATTCCTCCCTCATCAGACCCATGATTGAGTACAATGCCCCATTTGGTATGTATCTCACCCGGCACTTGCAACAGCTGGAGAGACCACAAAAGTACCTCACCAAAAGGATCAAGGGTCTCCAACATATGTCTTATTCTGCCAGACTAAAGAAACTTCAGCTCTATTCAGTAGCATACCGCCTGCTCAGAGGTGATCTCTGCCTGACGTACAAGGCTATGTCCAATCAGGATCTGATGGACATGCTCCACCTCAAAAAATCCAAATCCATCAGGACCACGAGAGCTAAAGACTTAAACCTCGGCACAAGTATGAATAGGACATGCTGGAGGGATAGATTCATAACCCAGAGGCTTCCCATGCTTTGGAACAGGATCCCAGTTCATATTAGGCAGAGCCCTCACTGACTCTCTTCAAGAGAAATCTTGATGAGTGGATGGGAGATCGTAAGTTTACCCCAGGGGTCACATCTGTGTCACTGCTAGACAGGGGCACAGTAAACTAATTCTATTATATAAGGGGACCTTTACTGTGTCACTACTAGACAGAGGCACAGTATTCTAGATTTATTCTGTACATTTTTGTACCATTTCATGGGGTGGCAAAAGCCACATCACTATGGCTAGGCTTACAAATGCCCCAGGGCAGATAGCCTAGTACTATACTATGAAACTATGAAACTATGAAATCATTCATGTCTTTGAAGGGTTGTATAAAGAAGTTTATGGACCTCAAGAACTTGATGAGGATGTCTTCACTGATCTTTTCTTGGATGACTTACAATTCGCAACATTAAATGACACCCATAAGCAATCTCTCAAGGCACTTATATCCATTGACAAAATCCTCCTAGTCATAAACAAACTGAAACAAGGAAAAGCCCCAGGTCCAGATGGGTATGTTGCAGAATTTTATAAATCCTTCAAGAAACTCATAGCTCCCCTCTTACTCAAAGTCTACAATTATATAATCCAATTTGGCATCTCCGATTTATACATAAATAATTCCAAGACTATTTTTATACAAAAATCTAATGCCACTAATTTCAACCCAAATGACTGCCATCCAATCGCCTTAATCAATCTAGACATAAAAATTATATCATCAATTCTTGCATATAGATTAAAAAATATACTACCACACATCATATCCCATGACCAATTAGGATTCATGAATAATAGACATGTGTGGGACAATACTCTGACCATAGAAGCCATAACCAACATGACAATGAATGACAAATCCCCCAAATATGCACTCTCAGTAGATGCTCAAAAAGCCTTCGACAGGGTAAACTTACACTTTCTTTTCAAGATTATGAAGCGTTTTGCCTTCCCTGATGAATATATCAACATGGTCACAACCCTTTATAACAAGGCATCTACTAGACTAAATATAAATAAAAAGAATTCAAACCCAATCCAAATAATAAATGGTACAAGGCAGGGGTGCCCACCCTCACCTTACTTATTTAACTTCTATCTTGAAGTTCTTCTGTTGAAACTAAGTCAAAAACTATTTCAACACTCTGTTCACATCTCTAAAGTTCCAGTGAAATATACTGCCTTTGCAGATGATTTAAATATTTACTTTGAATTTCCCTCGACTGACCTAGAAAAGATCTTAAGCACCATCAACAAGTTTTCACTAATCTCAAATTATGCCATCAACCCAAATAAATCAATAATTTACCCGCTAAATCCCCTTGGACACAAAGAATTCTTCATATCAGAAACAAAGATAAAAGTTAATTATTCACTCAAATATTTGGGTATAACTTTCACCCATCCCCAACAGGAACTAATTAAAAATAATCTTTATAAAATGTGGTCTAAGGTCATGGAAGATCTCTCAAGATGGAAAAAACTGAATATCCCCCTCCTTTCTAAAACAGCTATTATAAAAATTAATATCCTCCTTAAAATTCTTTTTCATTTCTATGCTCTCAACCAGAACATTCCAAACAGCTTTTTCTCGAAAATGGAAACTACACTAGGGAAATTTATATGGTACCTCAAGAACACTAGGATCAGCTATTCTAGACTAACCCTTCCCAAAGAAAAAGGAGGCATGAGCCTCCCTGACTTCCTAACATACTTGTTGTTGTTTGTCTTTTCGGCTTTTCCTGGTTAGGGGTCGCCACAGCGGAACTCCGGTCCGCTAATGATTGGCAGTTGATTGTTTTATGGTGCCTAGTTGCCAGCCCGACGCCCAACCTTCAGAGAAGGCAAGCCCATTCATGCATGTCCTAACATACAATTATATAATAAATTCCAGTCGTAATATACACATAACTAACTACGATCCTTTAAATAAAGTTTGGAATCCCCTATGGATAAAAATCTATCATTCACACCTAATAGCATCCAAGCTTAACCCTAAAGCAAGCATTTTCCTTAGTACTAAAACTCTCAAAGACTTTAAGATTCACCCTACATTAATAAAAAATATTGTAGGGTTTCAAAAGCTTATAACATCTCCAGACTTAAAAAAATCCTTAATGATGGCTCAACCAATTCACTTAAATCCCACCTTCAAATTAAACAACAACATGTTAAATCTTGATAAATTTCCTCTCATCAAGAACTGTATAGTTTGGGACTTTTTTAAATCAAAGATCTCCCATTTGAATCTATTATAACATCTTTGGCAGTCAACAAAAAATATGACATAATTGTCAAATAAATAATATACCTAGTAACTCTGTTCACAGATAAGATAAAAGTGACACCATTAGAATTTCAACTTTATCAACAATTAAAAACTCAGCTTTCGTTAAGGACTAAAATGCTTTCAAATGCTTACAGTTTAATAACAACTACTGGGAGAGCCAAAACAAGGAAATAAGTCATGACCAAAAGCATGAGATGATTGACATAACACTAAAACTAACTCCCTTCAAAAAATTAATCTGTACTCAATTTATGATAAGCAACAATGCTTATCATACACCTTTATTTCTGAGTAAAGTTATTCCAAACATCTCACCTCTTTGCCTTTCTTGTCCTAATTCAATAGCCGATACTTCACATATATTTTGGTCCTGCAAAAACATCAACAGACTGTGGTGCTCTCTGAGAGCATAACTTGAGAAAATGGGATACATGAAGTCTACCCTTTCATGGGAAATGGCAATCTTGAACATCTTTCCCAGTTCCTTCAACTCTGAGTCTAAACATATTATTGTAACACTACGTGCGTTACTCAAAACCTATATTACACTCAACTGGCTAGATAGATCTAAAACCTCTTGGAAAGAGTTTAAAGCTATGGCTACCAAATACGTTATGGTGAACAAACTAAGTACAATAAGCAAAAAGAAAATAAAGTACTTCCAGAAATACTGGAGTAACCATATACAAGCTCTTAACTAGACCACCAATTATCTACAACTATTTCTCCTTTCTTTTTCTTTGCTTTTGTCCTCTCTCTTCTTCTCACTTAAGTAGTCTCCTTCTAAATACGCTTTACTTTCTGTTTTAATTTTACCAGACGAGGATGTTATTCTCCAACCAATCCACTAAGGGACATAATAAACGTACCACCACACCCTCTACCCCTACTGGTAGTAGTAGTAATACCTAATTTCTCTATGTTGATCATCTTTTATTAGTGACAACCGAGTGTATATAATGTATATAGCTAATTATAATAGGTTTAGATATATGGGTACATATTCTCTTATGAGATAATTCAGTACGTGCAATTTCAAATACTTCCTTTTACGATCTTTTGTTCATTTGTAAGTATTTGTTTAGTGAATGTAAAACATATTTCCTGAAGTTTATTATTGACTGTATTTGACAACATGCAAATATTGTAAGTGAATGCAAAGTTTTTCTCTTCTTTTTTGTTCTTCTTTTATGTGTATCTGTATTGTATATTGGAAACTGTAATACAAATCATATTACAAAAAGGAAATGCACCATGTTGTTGAAAAACCATCAACAATAAATTCATTTTCAGCATCACTGAAGGGGGGGTCTCCATGGATGGACACATCTGACTGACATAGTTGTAGGTGTCCTAAAAGACAACAGAATGATAATACATATAAGTATCACATAACTAGAAAATAACTATTTCCAGATAATACAGAAAAGAATAGCCAATCAGTATTACCAGTGGGGAAACACAAAACACTCTACAGATGTGAAAAACCAACAACAGGCAGGACACAGCACAAGGAGAGTAACAAGAGCAACATACCCTTGTTTGTGCCACAACAGTAACTCACCTTTGGTACCCACAAGACAACAGTCCATCCTTGTTTGTGCCACAACAGTAACTCACCTTTGGTACCCACAAGACAACAGTCCATCCTTGTTTGTGCCATAACAGTAACTCACCTTTGGTACCCACAAGACAACAGTCCATCCTTGTTTGTGCCACAACCTTAACTCACTTTTGCACCTCCCCAAAAGAACACTCCATTCTTGTTTGTGCCATAATAATAACTTATCTTTGCCCACCCCCCACAAAAGAACAGGCAAATGACTCATTTTTAACAAAACATCTTTGAAATGCTAAAAGTGCTATCAAAGGACCTGTCCCCAAAACATGTGTACATATTTATCATTCAACATTCCATTTTAATGTATTGTCAATCATGTGTACTACTGAAATGGCTTGACAAACAAGCCCATGCCATTAGTACTTTTCTAAATAATGCACAAAGGTAAAAGTGTAAAAACCTTTGCTTTGCATTATTTTAAATACATTCCAGCATATGCATCATGTAGAAAACAACCTGCTGAAGTTCAATACTCCTCTGTACAGATATATTCTGAAAAAAAGCTTTTTGCTGTCTTGCAAACATATAAAAACTCTCCTCACCATCAGTATGGCTAGCTAAACATTTGCTTTTTTATAATGGAGTAGATTATTAATGGATTGCATCTGTCTTAGTCTGTGTTTCATAGATGTTAATTACAGCATAAGCAGCTGAATTGTATGCTAATCAACCAACCTGGTGGAGCTATTCAACAAGCTATAAAGCATCCATATAGACTCCATGCTTGTTTTTCCTTGGATTTCAAAAGTTTTGGAGTACAGACACAGAAAGTCCACACAGACAGAATGTTAGGCGCTGCTGCTGCTTTAATAAATGTCTATGTGCTAGAGGCTGAAGCCAATGATGCTGCTGCTGACAATAGGCCTAGGCTGAGAAGGAGATGAGTTTTCAGGTTATGTTTAATTTATCACAGTTCACATGACGTGGAAATTGTAGAGCGCTACAGGGTAGACAGGGACACATTACAGGAACTCTGTGACCTCTGCCGGTCTCAACTCAAAGCCATAGCCAACTTAGGTGAACCCATCCCAATGGAAACTAAAGTATATGTAGCCCTTAGAATCTTAGCTACTGGTACCTTTCAGAGATCAACAGGAGATATGCTGGGGTGTCACAGGCATCAGCATCTAGGATCCTTCATCAATTCCTGGATGGTATGCCACAAAACGCTAGTGAGCACATGTATTTTCCCTGTAGTTCTGAGGAGACAGCCAGCAATATGTAACTGTTCTACCAAACTGAAGTACTAGGTGCCATAGATTACACTCATGTAGAAATGAAGGCAGCACCTGGGGAACAGGGTAAGGTCTACATTAACAAAAAGGGCTACCACTCTATCAACTGCCAAGTTGTGTGTAATGCCAAGGGAATTATCTTGAGTGTGTGTGATGGCAACCCTGGCAGTAAGCACGATTCACATATCTGACACACCTCCCAACTGTACCAGATGTTTGTTAGGTGGGATATCCCACAAGGTCATTTACTGTGGGATGCAAGCTATGCACTGGAAGTGTGGCTGAAAACACCCATCAGAAATGCACACCCATGGAAGAACGCAATAATGAGGCATACGCTCAAACCTGAAATGACATAGAGCATGTGTTTTGGCTGCTGAAGTCATGGTTCCTAGAGACATCCAGGGGAAGCCTGCAGAACAATCCATGGACATGTATCGAAATCTTCTCAGTATGTGCCATGCTACACAACATAATCCTGAGGAAACAGATTCTGCAGGGTCAGCAAGGGGAAGAGGTAGACATCCCACCACCAATGTCAAGGTCATCACAGGCAGATGAGGAGTCAAGGGGAACCACCAGCTGCTGTGGGTATAGGCAGATATAGGCGTGCACAGTATGCCCTAGCATTGGCTAAGAGAAAATGCATAGTACACTCAGTCACCACCTAGGTGTCTAAAACCTTCCTCCTATTCACATACATAAAGTAATATTGATGCCAGGCAATTCACACAAGCTATATCTCTCCATGTATTGGCTGTGTACTGCTTGTGCCAAAGTCAGTCCAGAAGTAACACTGTGGCAACTGCTGCATTTACAAGGTAAGTCCTAAACCTGGAATGTATTGTTTAATAATATTATAGCATATCCTTGTATTTCATCACATGGTACAGTAAGCAAGTAAAAGGTGGGAGATTTGTACAGAAATTACCTTAACATGGGACAGTAGAGATCTATTTGACTTATACATGTTCATTAGTAAGTAGTAGGCCTAAGGCATCAAAGATCAGCACATTAATACCTCTCAAAAGTACTGATGATCACTGCATGCCCTCAGTTTAGCACCATACATTTGTACTGAAACATAATTAAAAAGATAAATGAGAAAGTAATGAGACACATTGTAGTTTCAGACTTCACAACCATCACAAGATCAGACAACAGGCAGGATGTAAAACAAGGAGAGTAACAAGAGAAGCATGTCCTTGTTTGTGCCATAACAGGAACTCAGCTTTGGTCCCCACAAGACAACAGTCCATCCTTGTTTGTGCCATAACAATAACTCAGCTTTGGTCCCCACAAGAAAACAGTCCATCCTTGTTTGTGCCATAACAGTAACTCAGCATTGGTCCCCACAAGACAACAGTCCATCCTTGTTTGTACCATAACAGTAACTCAGCTTTGGTCCCCACAAGACAACAGTCCATCCTTGTTTGTGCCATAACAATAACTCAGCTTTGGTCCCCACAAGACAACAGTCCATCCTTGTTTGTGCCATAACAATAACTCAGCTTTGGTCCCCACAAGACAACAGTCCATCCTTGTTTGTGCCATAACAATAACTCAGCTTTGGTCCCCACAAGACAACAGTCCATCCTTGTTTGTGCCATAACAATAACTCAGCTTTGGTCCCCACAAGACAACAGTCCATCCTTATTTGTGCCATAACAATAACTCAGCTTTGGTCCCCACAAGACAACAGTCCATCATTGTTTGTGCCATAGCAGTAACTCAGCATTGGTCCCCACAAGACAACAGTCCATCCTTGTTTGTGCCATAACAATAACTCAGCTTTGGTCCCCACAAGACAGCTGTCCATCCTTGTTTGTGCCATAACAATAACTCAGCTTTGGTCCCCACAAGACAACAGTCCATCCTTGTTTGTGCCATAACAATAACTCAGCTTTGGTCCCCACAAGACAACAGTCTATCCTTGTTTGTGCCATAACAATAACTCAACTTTGGTCCCCACAAGACAACAGTCCATCCTTGTTTGTGCCATAACAATAACTCAGCTTTGGTCCCCACAAGACAACAGTCCATCCTTGTGTGTGCCATAACAATAACTCAGCTTTAGTCCCCACAAGACAACAGTCCATCCTTGTTTGTGCCATAACAGTAACTCAGCTTTGGTCCCCACAAGACAACAGTCCATCCTTGTTTGTGCCATAACAATACCTCAGCTTTGGTCCCCACAAGACAGCCATCCATCCTTGTTTGTGCCATTGCAGTTACTCGCCTTTGCTCTCCCCAAAAGAACAGTCCATTCTTGTTTGTGCCATAATGGTAACTCATCTTTGCTCCCTCCAAAAGAACAGTCTATGCTTGTTTGTTCCATAGCAGTATCTCAGCTTTGTCCCCCTCCTTGAAAGAACAGTATACCCTTGTATGTCCCATAACAGTAACTCACCTTTGCTCCCCCCAAAAAGAGCAGTTTATGCTTGATTGTGCCATCCAACCTGCCCTTCAGTTGTTGACAACTGCATATCATATTATTCCCAGTTAATATCCTCACACAAGTTAAGGCAAACTATATAGAATGGCTTACATTCTACATATCTACTAGTCAGATAACTGATGAATGACCAAGAAACAAAGAAAGGTAAAACAGCTGTATATTTGCAAGCAATAATCATAACAGGTCCAAATATAATACATATTTTAAATGTACAAATAACAGTTTATGGTTTGATATCAGTGCACATTCTGTTGCAGTTGGTTGTGTGAAAAATGACTTCAGTTCTTTCCTGCAAAGCTGTTTGTATACCAAAGAGGGATAAGGCACCCATCCTGTGTTCTGAAGGTACATTGGAGTGAGAGTTCTAATCCAGACGTATGGAGAAATATCTCATGTGTACTAACAATTTGTAGTGTACATGTTATAGATTGTTTCTCCTCATTTCAAGTATTTATCCCTTTTTTATTTTTTGCCAGTATTTGTGCGATGATGCACTTAGTGCGAACAGGGTTGAATTTGCTTATTTCATTTCTGAGAAGCACAGCAGTTCACAAACTGGACTACCCAGGCAGCAGACAGGACCCAGATAACCAAAAATAGAAAACATATGCATTCAATTAATACTATTGTACATCGGGCAAACCCGGTAAGTGACATTGCACTGCAGTTAACAGTGACAAATTAACAATGAATACTAAGATGGAGCATATCATGTAACTAATCCTGAAGCAGCAGGTGTTAAATGCTGGGCTGGAGTCCAGATGATTCTGGGTTCAAGTACAGGGTGTGCAAACTTTGTTTTACTGTTGTGATATTGCAGTTTATAGCAATGAACTGCAACATAGGCAAGTGTTTTTTTTTCAAGCTTTTTATGGCAATAGGTTTAAGTGTAGGACTACCATACACATGGTCCTGGGTTCAAATACAGCATATTCTATATAGTTTTAGTGTTGTTTCGCTTCCTAGTATAGTCACTTATAACACTGAACATATAGTGCAGCTGATATTAATTTTTATATGTATGAGGGCTGAGATGTTAATATCATGTCAGTTATTTACTTATTTATTCATTGATGTATTGCCCATTCCTTATGAAATGTATGACTTTGGGTATACTGTGTACTATGTTCCTGTAAGCATGTTTCTTCTGTCTGGAGTGGCATGGCCTTCACATTTGAGTATGACACTTACACAACTGAATGTACATCAAACAACATTGAAATTAAATTGCTTGCGACTGTCTCGTACTGCTTGCCATCTCACAAACACAGTGATCAGTGGTGCGCACCCCTGAGCACCTTGGTTGCACAATGGTAAGTGATACGCAACATTTTCAAACACTGTGCACACTTCCAGTAAATGTGATAACAGGAAATTGGCAGGAAACCATCATCACCATTGCTCTTAATGAGTGGTAGACAGGACAGGCATTTGTGGACAGGGTTTGAGATTTAGGGCTCAGAGATGGGGTGTCCAGGAGTCCAAGATTTCTGTTGGACTCCTAGTGAAAGATCATAGTATACCAGGCTGGTGCAGGGGGACTATTCGGGGAGCCAGTTTAAGACAAAAGCTTGGTATAGTTTGGCCCGGGCTGTAACCAGTGCCACCAGTATCCCCTGCACTGGTGAACAGTGTATGCATCACTACAGTGACCTCTGCAGAAGGAAGAGGGGTACCTTTGATGTTTCGATCAAGGAATGTCTGATGGAGGATATCCCACAGATGTGTAAGTAACTACATAAAGTACTTGTAATTCTTAAAAGCTGAATATAGGCAAGACTGGTATTCATAATGGTATTCTGTTCTGTTCTATTTTTTCCACAGCTGTGACAGAGAGGGAATGCAATATTAGGACCCATGCCGCTATATTGGTGAGGATGAGGAAGGCATGTGATATGTATGCAGAAGAACAGTACTGTTATTATACCATTAAACGCTAAAGATAGCTTGCTTGGTATTTTATACAGTTGTATCAAATTGAGCATGCATATCTAAATTGTAAAAGCAAGTATGCATGCATTACTCTGTAGCACAAACAAAGATATCTTGTTTGGTATTTTATATAGTTGTATCAAATTGAACATGCAAAGTCCAACTGTAAAAGTACGTATGCATGCTTTACTCTGTAGCACAAATCAAGAATGCAACATTAGACTTTAGTTAGATGTGATGGGTTCAAATACCACACTTCCCAACTATGCAATAACTGTTAATTCTTCAATTATGTGTAACCTATAGGTTTAAAGTAAAACTCTATACCAGTGGTACACATGCCCTGCTTTAAACTGTAACCTCCATAACTGGAACATGCATATGTGCAATATACTGCATGCACATGTAAAGGAGCACTTGCTGCAATCTCTATTATAGTGTGTATGTGTTAGGAGCTGCTAGTCTTAAAAGTAATAAGTTATCTGTAAGGGGTGGTAGTCTTAAGAGAAAAGGTTAAGATAATATAGTCATATAATTGTATTAATGCAGTGTATGAAGGTACTAATCGTATCTTTTTTTTCTCACCCAAACCCTTATCTCTTTTTATTTTTTATTTTTTTATTTTTTGTTTTATTTTATGTGTTGTCAAAATGTGTCTATGTCATCCATGTGTACCACATCATGAAATGCTCCACAGCACAGAGGGATAAGCCTGCCCTACAGCATTCACCTGCCTCCACCACCAGCCATGGCACCATTGCCCAGCATGTCTTGTAGCTGACCGCGTCCCACCACCTCTGCTGCCACCCACTGCACTATCTATGACCTCAGATAGCTCTGCCCTGGAGGATAGGCCAGTGGTTCCCTCCGGGAGCAGTGGCAGTGGTGGTGAGTTTATCAACCATGCTGAACTGCCAGGGATGGTGTGCAGGGTTGTGAGCCACACTGTTGATGCATGCTGACACCAGTTGGAGGGGCTGCTGTCCCTCATTTTACATAGGACCAGGAGGAGGAGAAGTAGATGTTGAGTGCTCCAACCAGTGGTGGAGTGAGGTGACAGTGATGACAGTCCTGTGGGTGAGGACTTGATTTTCACTGTCAACCAGCTTAACATCTATAGATCCTGGATGTCCCCACCCTCATGCTATCCATGGTGTCCTCTGAACTCTTGTGTCCATCACCATCCCTGTGTCTTGTCTTGTTTGTCTTGTCTGTCTGCAATTGCTTCCTCACCTACTGAACTTACCAGACTCAGACATACCTGCTTCCCTTCCCCAGCATTCTTGTCTCTCTCAAAAAAATGGCACCTCTCCCACAAAAAAAAAAAAAAAAAAAAAAAAAATCATCCCATACATAGATCTCCATTTCACTCATGTGTCTTCTTGACACACTTGGATTAGTCCATTTGGCTATATGACATGATTGTGTTGTTGTCAGCCCTCTGTCTAGAGATGACAGTCCAAATTCAGCTAATATTCTGCATATATTATGAGTTTTAACTGCTGAAGAAATGGATAGCTCTGGTTCTTTCCTACCTCCCTCCTGCACATTCCTGTATTGCTTTCCATTTGTTCTCCCCCCTGCTTGCTCCCCATTTCACCACTGTCCTATCTTTCCCATTTTCTTTTTTTAATGCTTTTTCACATGATGGTATGCATCATGCACCAATGCGCAGTAATAGTAATAGTAATAGGAATAGTAATAGTAATAGGAATAGTAATAGTAATAGGAATAGTAATAGGAATAGGAACAGTAATAGTAATAGTAATAGGAATAGTAATAGGAATAGGAATAGTAATATTAATAGTAATAGTAATAGTAATAGTAATAGTAATAGGAATAGTAATAGTAATACTAATAGTAATAGTAAAAGTAATAGTAATAGTAATAGTAATAGTAATAGTAATAGGAATAGTAATAGTAATAGTAATAGGAAAGTGCTTAAAAGTGTTAGATACAACTGTATTTTAACTCAGTACCATCTAGCCCCAAAAAAGAACATATCATTGCATTCAGTGCATTAACACCTGCTATCAAAGAGTCAGTTAAGTAGCAGGACAAACAAGATAAGCATAGCATTTCTCTGTTTCCTGTGATCGCTTGAAGTGCAGCATTGTTCAAACACGGCAAAAAATAAATAAATAAAAAATTGATAGAGAAAACACAGTCTGCCAACAGATGAAGAGGATGTCGGATGTTAATAAAACAGAATCTGAATTTTGTGCTGTTTACTTGCATTTCCAACCTTGACAGACCTACATGTAACACTTTGTAAGTCTAACCTGACACCCCCTTGATGTAAGATTCATAGGCACCATCCAGTAAACACAAACACTGAGCCAGTGCCTGCAATTTTTTGGGACTCAGCAATTCTAATGAGATCAGACCTCATTTGCATCTTCAACATGCTGACAGACCTGAATCTACACTTTTGACAACTGTGTATCTAGGAAAACTGAATGGGAGCTGAATGATGAACACAGAATGGAGGGTATTACTTTGTGATAAATCTGCACAGAGGAGCACTGCTTTTTAGATAGATATGGGATTTTATAGCAAAACATTCTCCAGTCATTAAAGATCAAAGTCAGAAAATAATGACAATTTGGATTTCAGATTTCATACCCTTTGGAAAATTCATGCTAACACAAAACCTGTTATTCTATCAACTAAGTTTCTAAGAGCGATATTTTAAAATTGTCCCAGTTTTTGGGCCTTTTCCCTGATTATTTATGGCTTTGTCCAGATATGGTCTGCAATGTGTACTATTTATTTTTGGGGGGGGGATGCATTTCTGTTCTGGCACACAGAAAAACAATTTATATTGCTTATTGTACTCTCCTTTTGTTGCATCCAGCCTGCTGTCACATATTAGAGTCAGTTCTGTACAAATGTCACACATTTTATGTTTTTTTTTCTATCCATGTAGACTCTTTTCCGTGGCTGTATTTGAAAAGTTTTTGATTTCACCAGGAACACCAGTACAGAGTCTACACAGTTGCTTTACACCTTGTTGAATAGCTCCATCATGTTAGATAGGTTAATTAGCATGTAATTCAGCTAATTAGTA
This sequence comes from Protopterus annectens, assembly GCF_019279795.1. Lineage (NCBI taxonomy): Eukaryota > Metazoa > Chordata > Ceratodontiformes > Protopteridae > Protopterus > Protopterus annectens. The sequence goes on along the minus strand of NC_056749.1, from coordinate 686,988,981 downwards.
TGGTGCAATGTTTACCTTGTTTGCGTGGGGATATGTGCCACTAGATGGTGCTTACTGAATCTAAGCATTTTTGCGCCTGTGTGCACATTGCACCATGATGTGCACATGGTGGAAAATGACCATGTAGGCTTTATTGAATTATCCTGCTAGTTTTTATCCAGAACACCCTAATATCATATGAAGCAATAGAAACAACTTAAATTCTACAAGAGAGAGCTTTTATTTTGACATAAAGATAAAAGTCCAGTCTTTTGCACTGATGGTGGATATTGTTTGTCCTCCATTACTCATGTTTTTATAAAACATGTCCCATTTTGGGCATTTGAAAATGTAGCAATACTAGTGTATTTGTGTGTGTGTGTGTGTGTGTGTGTGTGTGTGTGTGTGTGTGTGTGTGTGTGTGTGTGTGTGTGTGTGTGTGTGTGCATGTGTGAGTGTGTGTGTGTACAGATGCATGTGTGCACAAGCGTGTGAATTTTTATGCATATTTGTGAGTCTGTCTGTTTCCAAATGTGTGTATTTTTATGCATTATTGTGTGAGCCTGTCTGCGCTTCTGAGTGTGTGTGCGTGTGTGTGTGTGTGTGTGTGTGTGTGTGTGTGTGTGTGTGTGTGTGTGTACATAACTCATATTTAGAATGTAAAATACTTCTTCCAGCAACAATTACAGGTGCTACAGCAAGAATGAAACATTATGTGAAGGAACATTTTATACTGAAAATATAAAAAAACCCTACATAGTAATAAAAAAATCAACAGAATTTAGCAGTTGGTCCATTCCATCAGAGAAATAATGTCCTTCAGGGTGTTTGTTATTGGGGAAATAGTGCCTTTCCTGGGCTGTACAGCATCGGGCCTCAAAACAACCCTGGGCAGATATTACTCCCCCAATAACACACACCCTGTTAGGCATTATTATTTGCTTATTTAATAAATATACTATACATAACTTTTCCTTGCCACAGTTTGTGGTGTGCTGCTTACATTACAACATAGGTTACAAGGTTTTCTTTACCGGACATTGGCATGTTAGTTGGTGATGGATATACTCATTCAGTATCACATAATCATCATGAGATTTATAAACCGGGTCTATATTATAACAATGAACAATCACATGATCAAGCATTGTTATATCCAACTCAAAAGTTTGAATTTACAACACATCGAACTACCAGAACAGCGATTTTTTTCCTAGGGAAAAAAAACGCTGTTCCCAAAAAAAAAAAAAAGATTCACCCCCCCACACACCCCTACTTAAATATACCAACTCTGACATTGCAAAACAGTACCGAAAACGGCAAAGTGACAGAAGCAGCCAAGTGACTTCTTTCCCAGGGAAAGAATTTGCTTATATGCCGCTTCGTCATTTTGCATTTTCGACATTTGAAGTTCAACCAAGACGCATTCGACAAAATGCGTTCTTGGTCTACTGATAGGAACCCTATAAACCATTGCAAAATGTTAATTCTGGAATCAATAGCTTGGTTTAAATACACTAATCTTTAAGTATATTGCCTTGTGATTTAGTTACTTGAGTGCATACATTAAGAAATGAATCATTAGGTAGGTATCAATCTTAGATCACTTTTCATCAGTATCCTCCATTCCTAATACAATGTATACATTCATTTATTTATTCAGTCATTCATTAATTTTCTATTCTGACCCTTATCCTGTTTAGATGGCCAATACCTACCCACTGTAGCAAACAGTAGGCACAAAACAGAAAACCACTTCTGGATAGGGCTTCCAGTCCATGTGAGAATACACATGCATGCGCACACACACACACACACACACACACACACACACACACACACACACACGCGCACACTACAAACTCTCACACAGGCAATACACAGAATTGAAGTTGACAGCCACATCTGTCATGTTCAGGGCCAGAATATATCAGACATAGCAATATAATGCTTTACTGCATCCATAGGAGTACACGCACAAATAGACTGAAGGAGTAGCATCCCTGCCAATATGGAGCAATGTATGCAGTAATGATAGCATGATCATGTAAACAATAATGGTCACCGCATGTGTAATTTGGCAAGATAAAGCCACATATGACCTGATATGTGCAGTGTACAATCTGATGTATGTTGAAAAAGCATGACAGCAACATGGGAAGTCTGCACAATTGTGCCTAGGCCATAAATAACTGAATATGGAAAATACCATAATAGCAGCATTACAAAAGTGGATCACACATAGAATACTTAAGGTCCTGAGGGACCAGCATAATGGGGACAAACATCATGAAAGATCTCTCTAGTAATCTCCAGAAAGATATCACACATGACTCATGCCATGTGCTGAAAGAAGTTACTCATCAGGTCCCTCATCTCTGTCTGAAAGACATCTGTCACTACGTACCAGATCTAGTCCAAAGAAATCACCTGCCTGACATGATAGTGGACATCTTCTATGCTGAGTTCCAGGAACAATGGCATGTGCATGTACTAGTCTGTCATCATCATCATCATCATCATCATACTTGTCATGGTGGTCACCCTTGTCCTCAAAGTCTGACTCAGCAGGCAGTCGTCTGGCACATCACTGGTGTCGGTGCCATACTGGTGTGCCAGGACGCGTTCCATGCTCTGCCAAAGTTCAGCATAGTAAAACATTATTCATACACATTAGGAATTTATCTAAAATTGCTGAGTAAATAAAATATCATACAACCTTACACAATCTACATGTTAAAATACTTGAGAAACAACAATGGGACAACCACGGCAAAGCACATATATTTAATAAACAATAAGCAGTAAACAGATAAGCACTTTTGGAGATGCCTCCTTCATCAGATCAATACAAAAAAATATAAAATCAGTCTGCATATAAATACACTTGAAAAACCAATTACATTAATTAAACCTTTAACCAATTAACATTTTCTAGCCTTTAAAACAAGTTTTAAGGGTATAAAACCATTTAAGCCTGGTGGAACTTTAGCTCTCAAACCAGCTATCCAGTGGGTTTCTTTAACTTCTGTGGCATTCTTTATATCACCACCTCTAAGTGCAGGAGTGTAAATATCCAAAGCCATAAATTTAAAATCATGCTGTGGAAATTCATTAATGTGTTGAGCTACTGCACTTCTTTGCACATTTCTCCATATATCACCCATATGCTCTAAAATACATTCCTTTAACATTCTATTGGTTTTACCAGCATAAAAAGAAGTGCACTCTGAACAGGTTGCTATATAGATCACATTTTTAGTAGAACAGCATACATATTGTGAACACTTATGTATCCTTTTAGTAACATGTTGTAACTATTATGTATGTGATGTTAGACTACTGTATGACCTTATCCAACTTTAAGACTATATGTAATGTAAGTATGCAAGGCATAAATCCAATGTATACTAAATTTCAAAATGTTGTGTAATGTGCATCATAGTCATATGCCAAACATGTCTGTAGTAAAACACAATCAGATGTGCATCAGCATAACTGTAAAGTGAGTAGGTGATATGCAGTTAACAACATCACAACGTACGAGACAGGACTTGTGAAATGTTTGCTAAAGTTATATCACAGTACAGTACATTTGTCATGACACTGCCACAGTCAACAGATCTGGCCTGTAAGGTTTATTTATATATTGTATAACAAAAGACACAAAGGTGTAATAATACCAGGTGTACTGTCATGATTATGCATCACTGTACATGTCATAAGATTCATATAGTGATGTGAACAGAAGGCCTTGTATGGGCCAGTGTGCCCATTATAAGTTGTCATTAATTTTTTTTTAACAAACCATCTTTATTGAATTATCACTTATGACATAAGCAATCATACATTTATATAAATTAAATCAAGCCATACTGAGTTATCTTTAGTTGCAAACATTATACATCACATATAATTTTCTATGCAGTCATTGTCAATCGAACATTACATAGCTCATCAAATTCCTGCTTTCCCTTAAACCTCATTCCTCCTCCAAAAAGATTATTCTGCATCTATTGTTCCCACAATCCCCTTTGTTTCTATGTAATTTGCTCCTACCCTTTTTTTCTAAAGATCCCACTTCCAGTTCTTTTATCTCTATTACTACATTCAATACTTCTATCACAGCTGGTTTGGACTTCGATTTGCATTTTCTAGTAATTGCATTTTTGGCAGCCACCAGAATTAGCCTCAGCAAGGCTTTACTCTGTCTAGGCAATTCAGATACTGTATCACAGCTCAATAAAGTATATATATCCTTAGTTACACCAATTTGCTCACCCAATATATGCAACAAAGTCATTTGCTGGGAATTTTTATAAAGTCTGTCACCTCATTACACTCCAAAAAATATTATCTCTTTCTTCTCCATCACACCGCCAGTATTTGCAATTAACCTGAGGAAAACAAATCTTTGGAGTCTGCTTGGGTTATAAAATATATATGCAAACATTTCCAAGAAGAAATCCTAAATCTTCTCAATTTTGTTGCATATTTGGGAGCCATACATATATCCTACAATTGCTTATCCAATCTCTCTTCCCAATCCTTTCTAACCTCCTCTGATTGATTTCTATAGTTATCATGTAATATTTTGAATGCCCTACTAATTATTCATTTTTAACAGCAGCTTCTATTCTACATTCAAATAAAAACTCTACCAGTAATTGCCTTTTATTTAAGATCCCCCATTCCTTTCTCTTTTTCTATACTCTGATATCAATCCTTTACAGGGAGGCAGTCTCTAGCACTGCAGTCCAAATGTATTCTTGGCCTCTACCCATTCTATTACCTCTCCCTCTCTGATTATTTGTTCCTAATACCTTAATTCCTTTGCCAGTTTTCTCCAGTAAATTCCAGACCCCTCTTGCACATTCTCTGTACCCCTAATTGCAGTCATTCCTATCAGAAAAATCTCCATTTTTCACTCCTGTGTTGGCTTACCTTTTAGAAAACTTTCTGCTACTTTATGGGTATAATATTCTGTATGGAAACTGTTATTCTCCTTAAGGATCTGTATCCAAAATCCCAGTCTCTTTATTTCTTGAGCTTTCCTCATTTTATCATCATGTTGGTGCTACTCCTTCTCCTTTTAGAATGCTGTTAAACAAAACCTTCCAGATCTTTACCACTTTCTTTCTTCCTAGCTTCCAAATTTGCAGAGGAATATCATCTATTCCTGGAGATGTCCTCTGCCTTATACAGATTTTCATAAAATTTCCAAAATATTTCTAATACCTCTTTCCTTGTTATAGGCTCCCTAATCTTGGCAACAGTACTTTATAATTCCTGTTGCCTGAGCTGTTGTGCTAAAGCTTTTGTGCTCTAGAGTTATTATAAAAAAACAAATTTCTAAACTCATGCATATTATACAGGTAGTCCCTTATTTTCTCTTTAGCAATCTTCAGTTGCACCTCTTCTTATTCTGTAAGATTACCCTTGTTCTGCAATACTTTAACCTTTTCAGTTCCTCTAAATAATTCTTGTTACTTCTTAACCAGATCTTGTTTTCTTTTATTTCTACCATATTTTTAAACTCCACTTTTATTTTATCCCACTCCCTAGCTATGTCTTCTGAATAAATTTCTATCTTCCCTAATAACTCCCGAAACATTTCCACTGCCCATTCCTTAAATTCCTATCTGTTTAACAGTTACGGTAGGTGGGGAAGCATCAGTGTCTCACTTTAACTTATGATGTCATTATGTTATTCCATTACATTATATGACTTGCAGTACTCAGTTTATCAGACATGATTCTGTTATTACTTGAGCATTTAATGACATACTAACCATCAATATTTATGTAAAACACACATGTGCAAAGTGCACAGACATACATACATATCAAGAACCCTCAAAACCAGTATGCTATGTCACTCAAACACACAACAAACTGACAAAAGGCTTCATTCCCAGAAGATGTTGTCCAGTATAAAATAACACTGATATCACATCATTAAGAAGATAAACCCCAGCATAATCATGTTGCCAGACAAACAATACACAGATATTAATCACAGACTCAAAAATAACTACATAGGGGTATGCCCCCTATTTATTACTCAATGTATGTCTCACACATTTATGTTGAGGTAATAATATGACCTTTACATTTCTTTACATTTCCACTAGAACTTATAATTATGTGCAACTAATGTACCATGTTCACATCCCATGATTAAAATACGTGTGTTTAAAATATATTGTAAGATTAAACAGTGGAACAGTTAAAATGTATACGCAGATGAGATAAAAATGCAATATGGTTAATATGTGACATCACAACACCATATAACCATAATGGAATTTGAAAGCTTTTAAACAATCGCACAATCACTAATGGAATTTGAAAGCTTTTAAACAATCTCACAATCACATGCACAGCAACAGCATGTAACAGCTAGAAATTATGTATAAGGCATGCGCGCGCACACACACACACACACACACACACACACACACACACACACACACACACACACACACACACACACACACACACACACACACACACATACACACAACTTCTAGCTGGTCAAACATCACATACACAAAGCATGCAAGTTAAAACTCAGTCTGCCAGTTGAACCCAGATGTCTTTCATTTATGTTGTTCCAACAAATGCCACATAACCTTAATTAAAAAAAAATCATTTTGATAACTCCTAAGACAACACTGAACTTAAACGTATGTACACCTCAATGTCATTCACAATAAATCACTAAGTATGACACCTACCTTGTAGATGCATTATGAGAAGTCTGACGTAAACATTAGCATGCCTGAATGTCATAAGACTATGCCTTTAAACCTGAACATTTAAGCATGTTAACAGTATTATAAAAAATAAAGGTCATTGTTCCCTCTGATGTCCTTTATATGGTCTTTGCAACATGCACAATTTCTGCAGCTAGAAACAGGAAAAGATGATGTATAACTGCAACAGAATGATTGCTTAAGCTCAGTACATAAAGACTGCTATGCACAACAGTGAAAAAACAGTGATTATTACATGTTAGATAGCATTGACATACAATATCACATTTTACATATTCAGTCACTGATGTGCTACACTCATCATTCTGCACACATGAGGATTACTGCAGACAAACAGGCGGAAGTGAGATTCAAACTACATCTGTTACTTATATTCACATTACAAACCAGAACCTTACCTGCCTACTTAATAGACATTCATTGTGACTGCATGAATTGATGAAAGTTAAACATCTTGCATCTATGAATATGCAGAGAAGCATTACATACATTAACAGATGTGCCAATGTAAGTTTACATTGCATAGTGTACAAATATACTTAACCATGTGGACAAAGACCTATAAATGTATGTGGTTATTATAGGCTGAACTTTTATTTATTTTATTTAATTAATTTATTTTACATTTGCTGGATAGACCAACTGAGCGGGATAGCCCTTTTTCAGCAGAGGCCTGAGGAGAAAAGCTCCACAAACATTACAATAAGGTAATTAACAAATGTATACAGAAAACACATCTTTACAATAAAACTAAATAAAAAATACAATAGAAAGCAATGTATAACAGTACATAATAGTGTTGCTAATACTGAAATAAAGAAGCAATAAAAACAGTATAAAACAGTGTAGCTACAATATAATCAATCAAGGAGGGTGAGAAGGAAACATAGTAATGTAGTGGTGTTGCTGAGGGAGAAAGATGAGAGATGTTAATTATAATTAGTAGAGCAAGGAGGTAACAGTTTTTGGTTGAGACACCATGTATAAGTAAGCTAACTAAGGCTATGCAAAGCATTGAGGTAAAGAGAGGAAGAGGTCAGTAGAGCAAGCTATGTAAAGGGCAGGTAGGAAAGTGAAAGAGGGATAGTAGTAAAGATTAAGTGGGGTCAATACAGTGACAGGACCAGTGACTTTTCATTCCTTGGTGGCAGCTTTGAATTGTTTAATTTGGTTGAGGGATCTAATTTGTACAGGCAGCTTGTTCCAAGAAATGGTGGGATGGTAGCTATAGAGGTTATATCCTATTTTGGTTCTGGATTTATAGACCTGTAGAAGGTCTAGGTCAGAGCTGCATAGAGATCTAGTGGAGAATAATGGGTGATTAGAGGAGATAAGCTGGAGCAGTAGAAAAGTTGATATAGAATGGAATGAATGATTTTGAGATGAGAGAGGAGGAGCTGTGGGGTAATTCTAGCCAGTTAAGGTGTTTTAGATTGAGGCAGTGATGGGATTTATATGTTTGGTGTGCTACAAATCTGGCTACTCTGTTGTAGGTTGATTTAAGTTTGGTGAGGAGAGAGGAGTTGAGATTAGTAAGAATTTGAGAGCTGTACAATAGACTAGGTAGGAGGTAGGCATGAAAGAGGGTTACATTTGCTTTGTTAGTGAGAACCTTTTTATTTCTGTAGAGCAGGCCCAATTTTAGATTAGTCTTGTGGCTACAGTTATTAATATGCAAGTCAAACTTATGTTTTTCATCTATTATGACGCCTAAGAGTTTAGTGTTGGATTCTACTTGGATAGGAGTGTTATTGAGATACAGTATAGAGTAGGTAGGTTTAAGGTGGTTAAGATTTTTAGGTAAGAAGAGTAAGAGTTTTGTTTTGTTTGGGTTCAGTATTAGTAGGTTGTTAGAGAGTCAGGTTTCAACTGAGTTAAAGGATGCCTGGGTGGTTGAAATGAGTTCAGAGGGAGTGTCAGCAATGGCAATGACTGTGGAGTCAGCTGTATATTGTAGCAGGGATGACTAGGGGCATGAAGTATAGAGTAAATTAGTAAAGATATTAAAAAGTAATGGGCCAAGAACAGAGCCTTGAAGGACTCCCATTTTTACTGGGAGAGAAGGGGAGAGGGCAGAAAGCCATCTCATTGACTGGCTTTAATGTGTGAGATAGTCAGAAAACCAGGCAATTGTAGAAGTGGAGAAGTTAAGGTTAGTCAGTTTAGTTAGAAGAAATGAGACACAGTGTCAAAGGCTTTTGAAAGGTCTAAGAAAAGGCAAGAGACTTATTGTGGTGTTACATCATAATCAATAAAATTGTGTAGACATGTATATGATGTATGATATCTTGACATTGTTATCTTCCTGTCTGTACATATGCATGGATACAAGTTAATATATACATATGTGCAATTAGACATACACATATAGATTGATAGCCAGACTTATATGTGCAGGTGTATCTGTATTTGTCATTCTGTATTGACATGTGAAATATATTAGTCTAATGTGAAGTCGTCTGTCTATATTACACTGAGAAGTAAAAGAAATGTACAAGTGCTGCCATGTGCCCTACCTAAGCTGCTATACACATTTAACATCACATTGTGCAGAATATATCCAAAATGTGGTGTCTGAAATAAACTGGTGACATCCATAACTAATACAGTGGAACAAAAGCACCACCATTCATAACACATTTCATGGAAGTCAGGTATGCCTGTGTAATAACATTCAATATGACCAATGACTAAAGTAATGTTTGCAGTGGTATTCGAACAACAAAATTATACATTTGTGTCTGGATGCCATTACATAGCTCACAGCAATACCCCACAAATATAACAGTTCAGATTTCTAACTGTCATAGTTTGCAAGAAAACATTTGTCTGCACTTGATACATAAATAGCCATTAATGAAATTATTGTTCATCTGTGAGATTTAAACCTACACATGTAATTTAAGTAGAACACATGTAATTTAAGTAGAAGGGCAGTCAATGAAAGGAAATTATAGCAGACTGTTGTATAATTGAAACTGTAGAGGTAACATATTTATGTACTATTCAGCATTTGCAAATCCATCATTATTAACAGATGTATGATGTTAAAAACGTTGTGGATAATAGAGATATGTGTAGTCATCCTCAACCTAAGAGCTATAGGCTTCAATGCACCACAGCTAGATGTGTAAAATCAATAATGCATAACTTACCAACCAAGTATAGCTCTCCCATTTATGTTGTTCAATAGAAAATGCACAACTGCCAAGATATCATACAAAATAGATTACACTGAGATTTTAACCCACAGATAGGCAAAACAAACTTTTATCGGTTTAGTGCTTAACAATTTGAGCTAATATATATCAGACTTCCTTTAATGTTGTAAAAGTCTATGAAAAACAATGGAGCATTTGTTTATTTACCTTATAAAGCTATAATTTGTCAGCACGGTGAGTTTATTGTCAAATTTTGCAAAAAAAATCAGAATGTACTTTTAAAAAATAAATAGCCATTAAAAGAATTAGTTTACAACTGTGTGATTCAAACCCACACGTCTCCACATACAGTGCCAACCCTACAACCATAAGACAGTATAAAGATTACAGATTCACACTTTTTGTGCTTGTATTGTGTTTACAGGACTCACACATATTTCAGCCATAATGACCTGCATTGGTCTTACATTCATTAAACTGATGAAAGTAGACCTGAATTAAAAATACTGGTATGAATTTTAAACTTTAGAGCTTACTAACGTATGTACTACTCAGCATTCACACATACAAAGGTTTACTGTATGATGTCTCTAGAAGATTTTCAGATAATGGAGAACTGCATAGTCATCCGCAACTTAAGCGCTATAAGCATCAATGCAGCATGGACCTGCTATATGTGTAAAAATCTGTATTGTATAAGTTACCAAACAAATCAAATATTGGTCTTCCATATATAATATGCAATATTAGATGAATCATTATTAATACTTTTTCAAAAATAAGCTACACTGGGAGTTTAACCCACACATAGAAGACTAGGAATCACTTTGCCATTTTGCTTAATCAGCTGCACTAAGGGGCATAATGGCCTGTTCAATGTTCTAAAAATTGGATATTATGGAATAGCAGTAATAGTTATATGAGTGAAGTTTGTATAGCTGCAGCTAACCTCAGAACGTGTCGATACACGAATGTTAGCTTTAATGAGCAGAACTAAATTTCCTCCTTGTAAATTATTATTATCAATACAGATACCCATGGAATACACTTGAAACACAGACTCACAGAAACACATATGCTTACCTTTTATATATATATATATATATATATATATATATATATATATATATATATATATATATATATATATATATGAGACAATGCATGTGTTAAGCTGTGGATTATGTGACCTACTGTAGGTGTCTGGTGACTGGCGTCTGATCTCTGCAACCCTCTGGTGAAGATCCTCTATGTTCCTCCAGTGAAGGTCATTATAGTGGTGATGAACTTGCTTGCCAGTCCAGTATATCACAGTACATCTGTGATGCTTTTTTGCAATCCGGTTCCAGAAGTCGATCATCGTGAAAATCCTGGGACATGCTTTCATTCTCAGTTCATGCCCAGCATAGACAGTGAGCATCTGGGTCATCTTCTCCTCTGTCCAGTTACATGCCCAGACTCACAAAAGCCTCCTTTCTGTTGACATCCTCAGCATGGATGCTGAAACTTTCACACAAACACCTTCCAAAAATGCTAACTGAGGTCCCACTTGCCTCACAGATAGCAATGGTATGGTAGGAATATGCATCAATATTACAATTTAAAGTCGGCACATATAGGATGGACGCAGACTATTGGAGGGCATCAGGCACACATTAGAGATATTCCCATTTATTAGTACCTATTGGGCAGTTGCGTTGAACACTGTACACTTATGCCAAGATATTGGTTAATGCACTGAGATTTGAAAGCTTATTAAGATACTTACTAATATGATTCTAAAACACTGAAAGCTAATTAACCTAATTAATTATGTATGATGGAAATGGTACTTAAACTCTGTGTATGCTAAGCTAACCTCACTATGTGGTATAGCTGACTTAATGCTAACTTCCAAAGGTAAGCTGTCAGCTTTTTGCATTGTTGTGGTGGAATGCAGTGCTATTATCACATACCTATATTATCATTATGCTGTATAAAACAGCTGAAACATGTTTTCATTCATATGTTGTTTGAAATTATCTGCATTAGAATCTGATGCTACATAAAGGAGAGGAGTAGACTTCAATGATACTTAAGGGAATATGTCCATCGGTGACAAGGAGCTTTTCCCCATATGCAGTTATATGGACAAAAAAGAAAACAGCCCTGGTGAATTACAGGTATGCAAAGAATTAATATATAGCCATAATTATTGCAGGACTACCCACAATGTATGGCTTATGTTTATAGAGGCCGACAACTTATGAGGATTTCCACAAGTTGTATTGCCAGTGACTGATTTACAGATAATCTCTGATGCTTACTCATACATTAGTAGTTGTGAATACAGTCAATTAGTTAGAGGCAACATCAGGATGGCTTAACATTTACATTATTTCTTGCAGTAATATGGAGCGATGACTGCATAACAGGTCATTTTCATATGCTGATTTTTATTACACTATTTCTATAAAAATTTTAGTAGTTGTATTGTTTACCATATCATGACATTCATGACTCGCGGCTGATTGCATGCTTAGGACATTGTTATTAATGTGATAATTTGTGGGGACGTCACTCACCCCAAAGGGGATGATGATACAATTTTTGGTATTCAGCTTGAGGCCATGCTTTTGGCATGAGTCATTTGTCTGACTGAGACCCTCTTGGAGGATGTCTACATCACTAGGGGAAATGATGACAGCACCCAGCCTGCAGTCATCTGCAAACTTGGTCAGCCATGGCCCACTGGTTTTGGCCTGCACCTCAGAAAAGTATATCCCAAATAACAGAGGCCCCAAGATCAAACCCAGGGGTATGCTGTATGTTACGGGTCTACTGCTTGAAGTGACTTCCCCTATTTTGACAAGGTGAATTCTATCAGTGAGCCAGTTTGCTACCCATCTGTTAACATACAGATCGATGCCTAGTTGAGAGAGTTTATCTATTATGCCCAAGTGAGGAATAGTGTCAAAGGCTTTGGCCAGGTAAAGGTAGGCGATGCGTACCATCTTCCCCTTGACCATGGCTTTGTTGACTGTCTTAAAGAAGTCAACCAAATTTAGGAGACATGACCTCCCCTTGATGAAACCAAAATGTGTGGGATCGAGTGTTTGGAGGTTGCTAATGTCCTTTTTAATGAGGTCAGTAATAAGCAGTTCCATGGCCTAGCAGATCAGGCTAGTTAGGCTGATGGGACTATAATTTTCCGGATTGGTGGACACGCTTCCTATGTGTAAAGGGATGACAGTGGCTATCCTCCACTCAGCTGGGATGAAGCTGGTACTCAGGGTATGGTTGAATAGGGCATTTAGTGGTTTTGCAAGTTCCTGCTAGTGTTCACATCGGATGCAGCCTGGTATGTTACCGGGTCCCATGGAGGCTGTATTTTTTGCCTTTAAGAGAGCAATGATGTCCTGCTCCCTAGATATAAGGGGAAGGGGGCCTGGTACTGGGGATGTCCTGAATTACTGATGGGGGGGGCAGAGGGATGAAGTTTTCACTAAATCTATCAGCCAGCAAGTTTGCTATATCTACGGCATTCATATATGTGGTGTCCTTGACCACTGGTTCTAAACAGATCTGGGTGCTTGTTTTGAGGTTATAGACATATGTGAAGGCCTTATAAGTTCATAGGTTCATAGGCATGTACTAGTCTAATGACCCTGGAGCCTTTAAAACCTAGCCCATAGGATTACCCTGGCATCGTGCCACCCGAGCTTAGTTCCCAGTGCCTCTGTCGAGTAGAGCCACTGGAGTGATCCCAGGGTGATATTTCTATTTCTCATCCATGCATGAAGATTTCTCTTGAAGAAGGCCAGTGAGGTGTGCTGTTTGACATGTATGGGAAGTCTATTCCATAGCATGGGCAGTCTCTGGGTTATGAACCTGCCCCTCCAGCACATTCTGTTGATTGTGGTAATGAGGTTGAGATCTCTGGAGCATGTGGTGCAGAGGGATTTGGATTTTTTTAGATGTAGCATTTCTAACAGAGATGGGTCAACCATGGCTTTGTAAGTCAAGCAGAGATCACCTCTAAGTAGGTGATATGAGACAGAGAATAGTTGGAGTTTTTTGAGTCTGTCCATATAGGACAAGTGTTTAAGGCCTAGAATCCTCTATGTGAGGTACTTTTGTGGCCTCTCCAGTTGTTGCAGGTGTCTAGTGAGGTACATGCCAAATGGAGCATTGTACATGATAACTGGCCTAATGAGGGAAAAGTAGAGGGAGACAATTACCTCTTTCTTCCTGGATGCAAAACCCTTAGTAAGGAAATGTGCCACACAGAAGGATTTTCTGACGACAGTGGCAATGTGGTGGCCAAAAGAGAGGTTGCTGTCAACCTGTGTTCCCAGATCTCTTATAATGCCTTCTGTGTTCAGTGGACTACCATCGATGTGGTAATTCATGGGAACTGGGTTTTTCTTAAAGGGGATGATGACACATTGTTTTGGCACTGAGCTTAAGGCCATGGTTCTGACACCAGTCGGTCTCAGTGAGGCATTTCTGTAGGATGTCATCAACACTTTAGGAGTTAATAATGGTTCCCAATTTGCAATTGTCTGTGAACTTTGTCAGCCAGAGTCCCTTCATGTTGGCCTAGACTTCAGAGAAGTAGATACCAAACAGGAGAGGACCCAGGACCGATCCCTGTGGGAATCCACTCATGACTGGTCGGCGGTCTGACTTGGAGTCAGCTACTTTCACATTGTGGGTTCTATCTGTGAACCAGTTTGCAACTCACCTAGTGATATAGGGGTTGATGCCTAGCTTAGTGAGTTTTTATATGATTCCTGAGTGGGGAATGGTATCAAAAGCCTTGGCCAGATCAAGGTAGGCTGTATGAACCACCTTGCCTTCATCCACAGATCTGGTGACTGACTCAAAGAAGTCGACCAAGTTGAGCAGGCATGATCTACCCTTCACAAAACCAAACTGTGTGGGATCCAGAGTTTGGAGATTCCCTATATCCTTGTTTATTAGGTTCATGATGATGCATTCCATAGCTTTGCATATCAGGCTTGTCAGGCTAATGGGGCAATAGTTCCCAGGGTCTGTAGTCACTCCTCTTTTGTAGAGAGGGATGACTATAGCAGTGCGCCATTCAGCAGGGACAAAGACTGAGGTAAGGCTGTGATTGAACAGTGTGCATAGGTGAGATGCCAGTTCACTCTGTAGTTCATGTAGACCACAACCAGGGATATTGTCATGTCCCATAGAAGCAGTCTTCTTGGCTTTGGACAGTGCTATTTTAACCTCTGCAACAGTAATACATGGTGCCTGGCAATCTACTGGTATTGTGATTGGTACTTTGGGGGGAGATCAGTAAAACTGGCACTGAATCTGTTGGCCAGTATATTGGCAATATCTGTTGGCTCGGTATAGGAGGTACCATTGTGAAGTAGCTCAGAGCAAATCTGGGTATTGCCATGAAGATTCTTTACATAACTATAGAAGGCCTTGTGGCTGTCTTTACTATCTGCTGCATATCTGTTTTCATCGCTAGCTTTAGAGGATTTAATGAGGGATCTCAATTTTTTGTTGAGGCTGATAAGGGAGTTTTTCCAGTCTTGGGACTTCACCTTATTCCGCATCAGCTTCCTCCTTCTGTTGTAGAGTTTATTTAATGCAGGGGACTACCATATTGGCTTCCTTTTCCTGGAGGAAAGTTTCTTGGTTCTATTGGGTATGGCGAGATACATGCATTTGTGTATGTGTTTGTACAGTGCATTGGTGTATGATTTGGTGGTCATGCAACTATTCTCCATTTGCATGGTTGCCGTGATGTTAGCCACCTCTGATTTTAGGAGCCAAAAGTTAGCTTTGGAGAAGTTTTTCATGGTGGTTACCTTTGTGAGGGGGATGGGAGGATGTGGATTTCCAAAGTGATTCATTTGTGGTCGGATCTAACTAGGGAGGAGTTGACTATTGGTGTAGAGCAACGGTCACCCTTGTTAGTAATGACTAGGTCAAGGATGTTGCTACCTCTAGTGGGGTTAAGAACGAGCTGGTCCAGGGCATTGGAATTAATGAATTCCAGGAAATGTTGGGCAAGTGCATTGGTACATGAGTAGTTTTCCCAGTTAATGGAGGGGTAGTTGAAGTCGCCCAGTATGAGACCGTTAGGTTAGACCCTAATATTCTCTAGGGTGCTTAGAAACATGGAGTGTGAGTCTTGGGATGTGGTTGGGGACCTATAACAGGCTACAGCCTGAATTGCTGTCTTACCCAATGTTAGCTGCACCTGAAGTATCTCTGATGCGCTATGTTGGGCTACCAGTCTGGAGGTGTGCGCATCCTTTATGAATATGGAAACACCACTGCCTTTGGAGCTTCGGTCCAAGTTCTGTGGCCAAAAGGTGTAGAATAAGTTATAGCCTAGTAGTGCAAAGGTGCTTTATGCTGCCTTATACCAGGTGTCTGTTATAGCACAAATGCCTATGTTCTCCATTTTAAGGAGGGCTTCGAGCGAGTGCATTTTGAGATTTTGACTTCTAGCATTGAGCAGCATGACCCTCAGATTGCATTTGTTTGTAGCTGTTATGGTGGTAATTTGTTCTTTGGAACACCACCTAAAAAAGGCACTATAGGGGTGGCAAGACCTTGGCCATTATCTAGAAGCCCAGGGGTGACAGATGCAGGCCATCTCTAGCAAAGCATTGAGGTCTATCAATCATATCATCCCAGGCAAACAGATACTGGATCCCCTTAGAATGATACCAGAAACTTAGCCAATTGTTGAAATCAATCATTTTCTGCTTGTAATGTGGTATCATTCTGGGTGACAGTAGGATGCTGCTCAGGGATAGGGTCATACCCGCCTGGGCTACATAATCCAATAGCTCCTCCATGTCTCTTTTCATGTAGTCCAGGGAGGTACTTCTCAGGTTATTCACACCCACATGTACAATAACAGAGTCATATTTGTACCTGTTGTTGAGGGACCTGAGTGCATGCATTATGTGGTGGATCCTGGCACCAGACAGGCAGCTGACTGTTACTTTCTCCTTATTCAACATACTGAGTGGGACATCAGTGTGCCTGACTACTGAGTCACCTATGACTAGTGTGCTGGGCATTCTGTTTTGCCTTATGGACTTTGGTTGAGTGGCACACTGTTTATGAGAGTTATGTGTGTCATGATTAGTGTTGTGTTGTGGTGGTCGAGTGCATTTCTACCTTGAAGGTCACTGCTGTTTGGGTAGATTTTTATTGAGAGCCTCCGTGAAGGTGTGTGTGTGGTTTGTGTTTTTATGTGAAGGCAGTGCTGGTGTGTGGTCTGGAGGGGTATGTGTTCCATGTGGTGTGGTGCAAGTGTTGACCTTCTCCTCTTGACCAGCTATTCTGGTCTTAGCTGGAGAGTGCGTGGCTCCCAATTTGGATATATAAGTGCATCTCTCGCAAGTCTGAGTGTTGGGAGGTAAGAGGAGAGGATTGTCGGTGTACATGAGGCAGTAGCTACATTGCCTCAGGATGCCCAAGTTCACCAGGTTAATAGGATAAAGCACAGGGAACTGACCTTTAGACATGCCTGGAGTGGTGAGCATTAATAATAAGTACTGGAGCTGTTTCCTTGTAGAACATTTAGTGCTGGTAGCACTTTTGTGTGCTACAATAATTGCTACAAGAAGTCTGGTATGCTAAAGTTCTAGACTAATAAGCTAGTAAACGTGCAGGAGAGGAGAGAACTAGTAGATCTAAGGGAAACATTGAGGAGCAGACGTTGGTACCTCTCAGAAACTTACAAACAGTCCTGGATACAGCAAATCTGTTTCTGGACTAGATGAAACAAGCGCAAAAGTGGGCTTTTAAACCAGAAAGTTGAAAGAGATGGAAAAGCTGCCCAAACAGCCAATAAACTACAAATAAATTCTGGACCAGAAACCACTCCTCTTGTGGCAGATAAGCTACCTAATGCTTACCACTCCCACTGATAAGCTAGAAGGCTTCCCTCCAACACAGAAAGGCTTGGGGAGCTCAGAAGCTTACATACAGTCCTGGATACAGCAAATCTGTATCTGGACTAGACTAGTTACAGGAAAAGCGGGAAAAGTGCAAATGTGGGCTTTTAAACCAGAGGTTTGAAGGAGATGGAAAAAACTACCCAAATGGCCAATTTGGACTCAAAGTTTACTTTGGAAGATTTCACTAGTGTTCTTATTTGCTTGTTCAGGTTAAGGAGATATTTCTTCCAAATGGATACCTGCTCCTTCTTGGTCTTGGGCAGCAATTTTTTATTTTTGTCATAGAGATTATTTATTGCAGATATCCACCAGACAGGTTTACTCTTCCTTGCAGAGGATGATTTAGTCCTGTCAGGTATGTCTGATTCCATGCATCTATATAAATGCTCGTATAGTGCTTTGGTGCAGTTTTGGATATTGGTGCCAGGTCCTACAGAGGGGGAGGGGGTTGTGAAGCTGTTTATACCATCCCTCAGGAGGCTGTAATCAGCTTAGGAGAAGTTTTTATGTCAGATCCTAGCTAGAGGTGGGTTGGGGGAGATGGTGACTTTGAAAGTGACCGCTTTATGGTTGAATCTTACCAGGGAGGATGATACTATAGGGATGCTGCAATGGTTACTCATGTCTGTTAATACCAAGTCCAAGATATTATCACATGTTGTGGTGTTATTGACTAGCTGTTTCAAGGCATTTGTATTGACAAAATTGAGGAATTTCTGTGCATTTGCACTCTGGCATGAGTAGTTCTTCCAGTCTATATTTGGGAAGTAAAAGTCATCCAGGATCAGGGTAAAGGGTTGAATAACGATAGATTCGAAAAGACCCAAATAGGTGAATTGGGCATCTTGAATCTGATTTGGGGGCCAGTAAATAGCTATGATTTGAATGGAGATCTTGTCAATGGTTAACTGCATCTGAAGTGTCTCCTGTGTGTCATACTGTTTGACCAGCCTGGAGGTGAGTACGTCTTTAATGTATATTGAAGCTCCATCTCCTTTGGTTTTACTGGCCACAGTTTGTGGTCTGAATGTATGATAGGATGAGTAACCAGGTAAGGCTGGGGTGCTCTCCGCAGCTTTGAACCTGGTTTCTGTGACTGCACAGATGTCAGCATTTTCCAGGGTTAAGAATGCTTGCAATAAGTGCAGTTTCATGTTTAGACTCCCAGCATTTAGCAACATGAACTTTAATTTGTGTTTATTTGAAATTTTTTGTTGGTTTTATTGACCTCAGGACTTTTTCTTAAAAAGGCACAATAGGGGAGGCAAGAGCCTTTTCCAGAAGCCTGAAGCCCAGGTGAGACTGATGCAGGCCATCTCTGGCAAAGCACTGTGGTCTGTCGATCATATCTTCCCAGGCTGTCAGGTACTGGATCCCCCTGGAATGACACCAGAAACTAAGCCAATTGTTAAAGTCAATAATTTTCTGTTTGTATTGTGGCATCATTGTGGGTGATGGCAGTATGCTGCTTAAGGCATGGGGCATACCTGCCTGGGACACATAATCAGCGAGCTCAATCATGTCTCTCACCATATAGTCTAGAGAGGTATGTCTCAAGTCATTCACACCAACATGGACTATGACAGAGTCATAACAATACCTGTTGTTGAGAGACCTGAGTGCTTATGTGATATGGCACATTTTGGCACCTGACAGACAACTAACCATGACTTTATCCTTATCCAGCCTGGTGAAAGGCATATATGTGTACCTCACAATGGAGTCTCCTATGACTAATATGTTGGGCTTATGGTGAAACCTTAGTGGCTGTGAGACACAGGTATGTGGACTATGCATGGTACATGATGTGGAGGGCTGTGGAGAATGTGCATGTTTTTTCTCAGAGTTCTCCTTTGTTTGGGTATGTTTATATGGATGCCCTCTGCATATGTGGGTGTATATTGTGTAGGTGTGGGCAGTGTTTGAGGTGTAGTGATTGTGTTGACAACCTTTTTGGTGCCAGATATACTGGCTTGAGGGAAGAGAGCATGAACTCTAGGTTCCTAATGCAATTGCATCTCTCACAATTTGTGTTCCTAGGTGGTAGATATAGATGGTTATCCATGTACATGAGGCAGTTGCCACACTGTCTCAGGATGCCTATATCAACCAGACTAGCATGAAAAACTGTAGGAAATTGTCCATCCATATTTCTCAGAATTAGAGGGAGAAAGGCCAGGGAGAGCTAAGGGGTGGGTCTAAAGCCCAAGTGCTTAAACCAAACTAAGACCTTAGAGTAACACTTAACAATGTAGACAGGCTATAAACAAGCAGTAATACATGCAACAGAAAAGATGCAGTTGAACACTTTAGAGAACAAACAGCAAGTAGCAGGAAAAAGCAAGATTAAGTAACAGAGTAGTAGGAAGAAATAGAAATACAGAAAAACATAAGCAGCTGAATAAGATGTCTTTTTCTTGTTTGATTGTTTTATAAAGTGGAAATGGAGAGAGCAGAAATAGAAGATAATTCATGGTTAAGGGACTAAGGGGTTTGGCCTTCCCAAATGATCTCTGTATTAGGTAGAATGAGCTAATGAGATGGGAGTGGGAGGAGTGTCCCAGATCAAATTTATAGTAGGGGCGGGCAACTGCAAAAGCCCCCAACTTTAAGAACACAACTGCAGTTGGGTGGGAGGGTAAGACAAAAAAATTCAGCAGAGATCAGAAAACAAAATTCGGTCAGCAAATATATAAATAAAAATAAAGTAAAAATAAAAACAATGCAGAACACTAGTTAAACTGCAAAAAAATATACTTATCAGGTCTATATTTCCAGGTTGTTTGAGAAGCACTCTCTGTCAGGCACAAGGAGATTCTAGCAATGATATGCAGAATCCACATAAAGGTAATATTTTTATACCAGAAAGACAAAAGCCAAGCCTTGAGACAATCAGATAACACAAAAGCTGTTAGACCAGATTTTCCACCCTGGAATAAGTTCACTACAAACTCTCTGAGAAATAAAAAATTCAGCACAGATGAGAAAACAAAATTCAATCTGCAAATATATAAATAATTCAGTCAAGCAAAAATAAAGGCAGTACAGAACACCGAACAGTTAAAGTGTGAAAAAATATACTTATCAGCTGTATATTTCCAGATTGTTTGAGAAGCACCCTCAGTCAAGCACAAGGAGATTTTAGCAATGATATGCAGGAATTCACACAAAGGTAACATTTTTATACCAGCAAGACAAAAGTCAATCCTTGAGACAATCAGATAACACAAAAGCTGTTAGATCAGATTTTCCACCCTGGAATAAGTTCACTGCAAACTCTCTGAGAAATAAAAATGTCAGCACAGCTCAGAAAAAAAAAATCTGTCAGCAAATATATAAATAGTTCAGTCAAGCAAAAATAAAGACAGTGCAGAACACTGAAAGTGCCTAAAAATATACTTATCAGCTCTATATTTTCAGATTGAACACCTCTGTCTTTGGTGGCTGACCACCTCTGTCTTTGGTGGCTGACTACAAATATGTTAAATATCATATTACTTAATCAGAGACTCTTCTATAATATCCTCATTAATTATATTACTTTGTAAAATATCACATGAGAATGAAATGAATCAAATATTAAAGCCTACACGATAATTTTGAAAAGTTTTAGAGTCGGTAAATTTCACATAGTGTTGCACAGTGGCGCTCA
The DNA here is from genome assembly GCF_019279795.1 of Protopterus annectens. Classification (NCBI taxonomy): domain Eukaryota; kingdom Metazoa; phylum Chordata; order Ceratodontiformes; family Protopteridae; genus Protopterus; species Protopterus annectens. The sequence goes on along the minus strand of NC_056749.1, from coordinate 686,967,464 downwards.
CTCACAAATACGGAAACTTTTGTGGCATGCAAATTACAGCATAAGTAGATGAATTTTATGCTAATGAAGCAAATCAACACAGTGGAGTCATTCAACAACCTCTAAAGCAACCATGTAAACTCATGTTCATGATGGCCATATATTCCAAAACTTTTCAAATACAGCCACAGAAAGGAGTCTTCACAGAAACAAAAGCAAGTAAAAGTTCTTGTATTCGTACAGAACTGCCCTTAACATGTGACACCACACATATTCTGACCTAACTATTCAGGCTGGATGCTAGAAAATCAGTGTACCGATCGTAATAATTCTTTTTTTAAGTGCCATGACATAAATGCAGCTTTGTTCCCCCACCCCCAAATGAAGAATATATTTGTAGGTAATGCAGACTGCTAAAATGTGCAAACTTCCATGAAACAGAGTACTATACTGTAATGTAATCATATGCAATATGGATTACTATCCCATTTTATTAAAACATGTATTCTTCTATTATATTGGGTTCCTGTGCAGTTTCTCTGCCTACATGATTACTAACTATGTAGATTCTAGCCTGTCAGCATGGTGAAGATGCAAATGAAGTCAAAACACATTAGAATTGTTGAATCTTAAACAAGAGTAACCATGTTGGGATGTTCACTTTGTGTAGGGACTTCCATAGAGTTTATATTGAATGCATGACAACAGTGAATGCTGACATCAGGTGGTGTGTGATTATGTTATTTTTTACTTTGCAGTTGTTTGTGTGATACGGTGCTTAGCACAACCACAAAAAAAGAGGAATAAATGGCAGTTTTCTCTGGGTTGTTATGTAACTTTTCCTATGGCAGCACAAGTATGTGTTAGGTTTGGAATATAGATGTCCCTGGGTTTGACTACTGGGTGTGCAACTTTTCCTTCACTTTTTATGGCTTTTGTCTATGCAATATCATGAGAACGGGGGAATTATCAGTTTTGCCTGTGCTTATCTTATTTATGTGAAGGTGCACAGATCCGTGCATAGCACACTAACAAGCAAGCAACAGGTGTGTTTAATAGATGCTAGTTACAGCATATGCAGGTGAATTGCATGTTAATCAACCAATTCAACACAGTGGAGCTATTCAATAAAGTATAAAGCATCAATGCATCCTCCATTCTGTTTTTTCCTTAATCCTTCAGTACCACTGGAGTAGAGACAAGGAAATTTTAACTGACACAATGCCAGGGGCTGCTGTAGCTATTCTACATCTGTATGTGCTAGAGGCTGAAGCCAGTGTTGCTGGTGCTGCTGACAGTAGGCCTAGGCCAAGAAGGAGAAGAGTGTTCCGGCCCAGAGTAACTTTTCAGGTACTACATGAGCTGGAGATCGTAGAGCACTACAGGGTGGGCAGGGAGGCATTACCAGAACTCTGTGAGCTCTGACACCATGAACTCAGAGCCAGAGCCAACCAAGGGCAACCCATCCCTGCAGAAACTGAGGTATGTGTAGCTCTTAGTATATTAGCTGCTGGTACTTTTCAAAAACCAACTGGGAACATGATGTGTGTTACAGACATCAGCCTCCAGGATCCTCCACCAATTTCTGGATGCTATGCTCATACATGCCAGTGAGCACATAGTTTTCCCACCTAGTTCTGAAAAGAGGGCCAGAAATATGGAATTGTTTTACCATGTAGCAAACTACCCTGAAGTAATGAGTGTCAAAGATTGCACTCATGTAAACATTAAGGCACCACCTGATGAGCAGGTTAGAATCTACATTAACCGCAAGGGATACTACTCCATCAACTGCCAAGTCATGTGTAATGCCCAGGGAATTATCTTGAATGTGTGTGCTGGCAACCCTGGCAGTTATCATGACTCCCATATCTGGCACACATCACATATGTACCAGATGTTTACTAGGGGGATATCCCAAAGGGCCATTTACTGGGGATGCTGTCTATGCCCTGGAACTGTGGCTGATGACACCCATCAAAAGTGCATACACACCGATAGAAGAATGCCATAATGAGGCATGCACTCAAACTAGAAACATCATAGAGCATAGGTTTGGCCTCCTGAAGTCACGATTCCAGTGCCTAGATATATCTGTTGGAGCCCCGCAGTGTAATCCATGCATATGTACATAAATATTCACAGTATGTGCTATGCTCCACAATCTGATCCTGTGGAAACAGCTGCAGCAGGATCAGCAAGGGGAAGGTACACATATCCCCCACCAATGGCTAGGTCACATAGCCACAGCCAGAAGAGGACTCAGAAGAGGAACCCCCAGCTACTGTTGCTGTAGGGAGACATAGAGGTGCTCAGTATGCCCTTGCTTTGGCTAAGAGACAATGCATAGCACATTCACTGACCACCTAAGGAACCAATACCTTTCTTGTACTCACATACATATAATAAAATTGATGCTAGGCAACTCACATGACCTTTACCTCCCTATGTATTTATGTATTGGCTGTGTACTGCTTACATTAGACAGAGTCAGCCCTGAACTAAAGGTGTATCAACTGCTGCATTCGCAAGGTAAGTCCAAAACCTAGAGTGCATTCTTTAATAATATTATGGCATATCCTTGTATTTCCTAACTTGGTACAGTAAGCAAGTATATTGTGGTGGATTTGTACAGAAAGTACTTTAGTATGTGACACTAGACAGTTATTTTACTCATATCTGTCCATTAGTAGTTAGTATGCCTTGGGCATGAAAGATTCACAAAGTCATACCTCTGAAGAATAATGATGTTCCCTGCATGGCCTCAGTTTAACACCATACATTTGTACTGGTAAATCATTAAACAGAGTTAGAAAGTGATGATACACATTGTACTTTCAGACTTCACACTTGTTTTGCTCCTCCCAAAAGAAGAGTGTAACCTTGTTCCTGCCATAATAGTAGATCAACTTTGCTACCCCCAGGAGAACACTATATGCATGTTTGTGTCATCCAACCTGGACTGCATATCATATTATTCTCAGTTAATATCTTCTCACATGTTAAGGCTAATGATAGGGAATGGGTTACACACTATATGTGTTAGATAACTGATGAATGACCAAGAAACACAGAAAGGTAAGACAGAGCTGTATATTTGTAAGCATAATTATGATAGGTTGTGTGATCACTAACTGCTTTTCTGAAGCTGTATTGGTGTGAGGGTTCAAATCCTAACATAAGCAGAAATTTGTGATATGTACTGTCAATTTTAACGATGCTTTTACAGATTCTGTGTATGTGTCCCTTATTATCATTACCTTTTCCTCTTTGGCCTTCTTTTAATTCCACTTCTGTGCAATGTGCTGCATCTTGTTAAAACCGTTTGGCTAAGCTTATCTTGTTTGCATGAAGTGCAGCATTGTGGAAACAGGAAAAAACAGATTGCCTAGAAAGCAGACCAAAAAATAGAAAATGGATACAGTCAATTAATGCTCTTAGCCATTGCGAAAAGCCAGCCTGGAGTACAGATGGGATGGGGGTATAATAGCAAAGATTAACAATGCGACTCACATTTTCACACTGCTTCCCTATGTGCAAACAGGCCTATCTCACATACGTGTACACTTTATTAAGTATCACTCAAATCCAATAGTCATGCTATGCAATTGTATATATATTTTATTATTGGTGTTTATTGCCCAGTTCCTTTGTATGACATAAAACTACATGTGGAAACATTGCAAACTAGGGATACACTATAACTGTATGTCATATATTTCCAATACATCCATTTCTTTTTTCCCCCAAACCACCCCAAACATGCACAACAATCATGGAGTCTCATTACTTTTTGCACACATATAACAACCACAATAAAAAGTGTTTTTTATATATATATATATATATATATATATATATATATATATATATATAATGTTGTGTGCTCACTCATGGACAGGGTCACTTGGTGGTGTTCACAGCCCTGCTCTCCAAATCTCAAACAGTCAAGTATGCTCAGTAAGGGTACTTGTGTTGTTATACAGCTAGACTTCCAAACAGCCTACTGCTATTAGGCTACTAGCCTCAGATGATACTATTAAGCAATGCACCTATGCAGGCCTCCCAACCTCTTGTCTCCCACATGTCCTGTTGATGTCATCTTCTATAAGGTCACCTGCAGTCCTGTCAAAATCAGACTTGTGCCATGGCAGATGCATTAAGTTCTGTGGTCTGTGTACTTAGATAGGTAGTGGTTCTATTCTCCTTGTAATCAACTGTGTGTGTGTGTGTATGTGTGTTTAGACAGAAGAGAAGTGTGTATCCCATGGCATGTCTTTCCAGTTTTTTGAGGGTTACACAAGCCTACATATCCATTTAATGCAAAATCAGTGGCAAAACTTGTGCCATGAAGCTTGCATGAAGTACTGTGTTTTGTAGTCTGTGTACCTTAGATAGGTAGAGGTTCTATTTTCACTGCAGTCAAATTGGGGGGTGAGCTGTTGCTGGACTTATACATTCATGCTTTTACAGCAGCCTGTGAGACACTGTTATCTTGCCATCAACAGTCACTGCTGATGTCATCATCTATAAAGTTTTGTCTGACACACTTCAAATCATACTTGAGCTATGGCACTTGTATTAAGTATTTTGTTCTGTCTGTGTACTTAGATAGCAAGGGGACCTCTTCACAGTACAGACAAATGTATATATGTGTGTGTGTGTGTGTGTGTGTGTGTGTGTGTGTGTGTGTGCATGGGTGCATGGGTGTGTGTGTGTGTGTGTGTGTGTGTGTGTGTGTGTGTGTGTGTGTGTGTGTGTGTGTGTGTGTGTGTGTGTGTGTGTGTGTGTGTGTATGAGTTGTTGCTGTACTTTACAGTGAGCCTTTTACAGCAGCCTGTGGGGCACTGTTATTTTGTCCTCAACAGACAATGCTGCTGTCATCATCTATAAAGTGTTGTTTGACATAGTCCAAGTCAGACTTGAGTCATTGCACTTCTGTAAAGTACTGAGTTCTGTAGTCTGCATACTTAAATAGGTAGGGGTTCTATTCTCACTGCAGTCAACTGTGTGTGTTTGTGTCCCTACTCAGTAGAGTAGATGTGCTATCCTATAGTTACTTCTCCAATAGCATGGCTTGCTAACCTTTTCATACTTGCAGAAACCTGCACATCCATTTCATGCAGCCCTCCAAGCCTCTTGTCTCCCACATCACCTTCTGATGTCATCTGATGTCATCCATATACGTTGACCTGCAGACATTTAAAAGTCAGACATGTGCCATGGAACTTGCATATAGTATTGCGTTCTGTAGTCTGTGTACTTAGATAGGTAGGGGTTCTGCTCTAATTACAGTCAACTGTGTGTGTGTGTGTGTGTGTGTGTGTGTGTGTGTGTGTGTGTGTGTGTGTGTGTGTGTGTGTGTGTGTGTGTGTGTGTGTGTATGTGTCTGCGTGACAGACAGATGTTACTTTACTTACAGAGTTCCTTCTACACAGTATGTAGGACACTATCACCATATGCTCAACAGCCAGTGCTGATGTAATCAGCTATAGCAGATTATTGCATCTACAACCATTCCAGCAGGGTAGGATCAGACACTGGCCTGGACCCCAGGCAGATGTCATCTTAGGTTCAAAGGAGGTTACTATGTAGAGGACTGGTGACAGGTATGCTTTGCATTTTGTCTGGTGCGGACAGGGGGAGTGAAGTTTGCCCCAAACTGTCTAGTACCAGGCTGGTGATATCCTCAGCATCAGCATGAGTTGTACTGCCCACTACTAGTTCGGCACAAAGCTGGCCCTTTACTTTTTAGATTTCAGGTCTAGCTAAAGAATACCTCCTGATGATCTTTAGCTAGGAATGCTACTTTAGGTTTGTACATGCTTTAGAGTACTTTTTAAGATAGCTAATGTCCTTGTCAAGTTGTGGATGGTGTTTTTCCTCTGCTGAGTCACTTCCCTCTTGCTCCTAGACATTACTTTCTTCTACCTGTTGTATAACCTATGTATGCTTAATGCCTACCAGGGTGGCTTGTTTTCTGTGAGGAACTTGTTTTGATCTGTTCATGTTCAGCTGAACAGTTCATTATGCAGGCCATTTGTGTACACCCCTGTATAGCAGTCATTGTTGACAATGGTAGCGGGGGGGGGGTTGCAACTCTTTATGGCATCAGCTTGGAGCCTATAGTTTGGTTTGGATAAATATTTCATTCTTTCTTCTCTTGAGGAGGTGTTGGGTATGATTGCGAATGTGAATGTGACTAAATTGTGTTCTGACCTGACGGGGTGGGGCAACACCCAGGGGTTAATGTAGAGAACCAATATGTTGGTCAGTACTAAGTCTAGGACATTTAAGCCCCTTCTGGGGATGCAGACTATCTATTACACAGCATGCATATTAACAAAGTCCAGGAATCCTAGGGTAAGTGTGGTTGTGCACATATATGACTCCTAATTGATGGAATTATAGTTGAAATCACACATGACCACGGTGTTTGGCTGTCTAATGAGTGACTCTATTAGGTCCAAGTAGGCAGAGTGGTACTCATAGTTCATGGTGGGGGACCTATAACTAATAATGATATGGAAGGGGTTTTGCATATAGTTAGTTGAACTTGGAGTAGCTCTTTGGCCAGTCTTGTAGTGTATTGTGTTTAATGAAGATGTATACACCTCCGTCTTTGGTTCTTTCATGCTTGTTTTGATGTGTGAATGTGTGGAAGACATTGCATTTTTGCATGGCCAGGGTGTTCTCTGCAGACTTGAACAATGTCTGTGTGACTGCACAAACATGGGCATCTTCCAAGGTAAGGAGTTCTTCCAGTGACTGCAGTTTCTGATTTACACTCCTTGCATTGAGCAGCATAACATTCAGTTTGTCTGTAGTGGATTATTTTATGTTGGGACTTTAGTTGTTCTGACATTGCCTAACAAGACCACTATGGGGGAGCGAAGCACCTTCATATAGTACAGTGAGGTGCATCTACAGTCATTCACTGCAACATGGACTATGACAAAGTCATAACGGTACTTGTTGTTGAGAGACTTCAGTGCATGTGTGGTCTGATGATCCCTGGCACCTGACAGGCAGCTGACTGTGACCTTCTCCTTGTCCAGCCTGATGAAGGGGACATCTATGTGTCTCATTATGAAGTCACTTAAGAGCAAAACATTTGGCTTTGAGGTGTTTTGGCTGAGGGGCTTATTGGCTGAGACACTGGTGTGTCTATTATTGTGTAGTGGATACTGTTGGGTCTGCACTGTGTGCAGTAGATTTGCATTTAGGAAGTCTCCGCTCTTTAGTTAACTTTCTAGCAAGTAGCTCTGTGTATGTGCATTTATGTGTTGTGAGCTTATGTGCAAGAGGTGAATTGCGTGTGCTGACAACATATTTGATATCTGTTTTGTTGTTATATGAGAAAATTGATTCCAAATTCATAATATAGATACATCTTTCACATGTTGTATTAGTTTGTTTTAGCAGTAACTGGTTGTCAATATACATGAGGTAATTGGTCTGCTGCCTGAGGATGCCCATCTAAATTAGACTGCCTGTAGAAATGGTGGGAAACTGTCCATCCATTATGGAAGGTATATACTGTAGTAACTAGTGGGGAGTATGCTAGATGATCAGGTTTTGGTGTAAGACTAACAAAATGTGTCCATTCTATGGAGGGTTAGGGTTATGAAAATGTGTCAGTATTTCACAATGCACAACTTAGTTGCTCACAGGGTAGTAGTGCAAGCTCTGAGCAGCAACATTAAACTGAGTGCAAACTTCTCAAAACACAACAGTGGAATACAAGTGAAGTTAAACTATTATAAGCAAGTAAACAAAGGGAAAGGCCAACAGTGAGCCTTATTTCAGCAGTCCCCATCTCAGATGGGTTTATGGATGCACAGTTCTGCCACAAGGGTGCAGGGGTGCCTTCTTAATGTAAGAGGGCTGGTTTTACTATTCCAGTGATACCAAACAGTCTAGATTCTGCAAGCCTGAATCAAGCCGATGCTACAAAATGCAGACATACTAGAAATCCAAAGTGCAGAATATCGCAATCACAACAGAAGAACAATTTAAATAAAGCAGCAATTCAGTACAATACTCCAACCAGAGTGTAGACAACAAGCCTTGCTAGTGTGAAATAAGTGGCCTGGAACCCAAGTGCTTAAACCAGAACTATGATAGTTTCAGAATAAGAGACAAAATAAACCTTCAACCAGCAATTCCCAGCTTAGAATGGTGTAAGCTATCCTCCCCTGCCACAAGAGTCTACACCACAAACCTTTCTAATGTAAAATAACTGGTTTGGAGGCTAAATGCTTAAACCATAACAAAGAGACTTAGTACAGCCACACTAAGCATTCAAACAGCAATTCCCAGCTCAGAAGGGCAGAGGCTACCCTCTCCTCCCACCAGAGTCCAGACTACAAACCTTCTTAATGTAAGACAACAGGCCTGAATCCCAAGTGCTTAAACTGAAAGCAATAGGCTTAGAATAACAGTTACAATGTAATGCAATACCAGAGAGATAACACTGATATGTCTTTTAATCTACTCACATACATCATGTCATGTTTAGTAGGCCCTGTGTTATCTTGATGGAGAAAGCGCTGTAGTCTGTTTAGCTGCTGCATGTATTTGATGAGGTTCCTGCAAAACAGTGCATTATACTGTACTACTGTTCTGATGAGTCTGAATACAGAGCTGTCATACAATCCTGAGATCTGAATGTGATGGTGTGTCTTATGATGAGCACCATACATATATACTGGAAAACATTAAAGGGAAAAGTTATAAAGTAATGATACACATTGCAGTTCCTGACTTCACAACCCTTACAAGAGGATACACTAGAAAGTACTGTATGATGATGCTACCTACTGTATCATCTGGCAAATATAACTGACAGGTACAATTATCAGTTCAACAGCACAAATGCAGATATACTAGGCACTAATGTAGCTATGCACCCTGTGCATCAGACAAAAAGCTTTTGTATCCCTGAATCCAAAAGAGAAAAAAAGGGATATAGGACAATTATCATCACTTGTACAGGGTGCTGGGGGGAAGGGGGTCTAGGATAACAGAAAAGGTGACTGTGTATGAGGGAGAATGGTAAGCAGGTATGTTGTTTGTGTCTCTAGGGGTCCTCCATGTGAAAGAGGTGTGTGAGTCTGCATGAGTGCAACTAAGAGCAGTGCTAGCTCTATGTCTTGGTATGTTGAACAGGTCTGAGCTGTGCATGGTAAAGGTGGCAGTTCATCTTCATCACCTCTGACCATGAGAACTGGCTCTGCCAGGAGTTGCACTGGCACCACCATGCACAAGGTCAGATGGAGTGCTGCTACTTGAGTGTGATCAATGTCTGCTGGACATGCTTCCTTCATGGGAATGCCCAGAACCATGACCCCATGTCCTGCCACATCTGGATGTGAACAGCACACACCCCAATGAACCAGAGGAAGCACTGCCACTATGGGAATGTGACTGGGAATGGACACATTGGCTATCAGCAGATGTTGTGATGACCTACACCCATGAGGATGTCGTTCCCTCCCAGCAGATGCTCCATCACAGATACTGCTTATTCCATACCAAACACCCCTCAGTCTGTCACAAATACCCCTTGTCCTAACATGTCATCCATCCAATCCAGGGAATTGGCTACATGGTGGAGGCAGTCACGCATGCCAGACTGTGCCACATCCACAATCTTGAGCATTTGTCTGGAACACCTTTCTGAATGTACCTGTGCCTCCATGATGGTGCTAAGCATACATGGTGAGACACGGGAGAAACACACCTGCACCAGGTGGAGGAAGGACAGCAGGTTCCCCTGAGCATCCCCTATCAACCCTCCTGCATGGCACCTCATCACCACTTTCACTTTTTCCAGACTCAACAGGCACTGAAACCATAGTAGCCACACTTCCCTGATCAATGTCATCACCTTCCACCTGTCCTATATTTGTGGGCTCAATAGACTGGGTAGGTATAGGCCTACTGGTTGTGTCTGAGGAAAATCAAGAGGGTGGTTGGATGTCAACCTCTGTGTTAGATTCAACCTCTGCACCCCCCAACTGTTCCTCAGTTTTGCCAGCATCATTGTCAGTGTCTGATGAGACACTGACATCAGATGGCACAGGGCTCACACTCCTACTGTTATGATCACCTGCGATAAAAATGGAGAAACACCTGCACTACTATGGTCAATATATGCTAAACAACTAACAGTGCTACCACTATTACAGACAGTACAGCAATACACACAACAAGTTTAAAATGGGACATTATATTTCTAGAAATTGATCTGCAGTACTGAAATAACTTGAACTGGCTTAACATTTGCAGGAGGTCTACGTTGCTGTATTCCTGATAGTCCTGAAATAAGTTAAGCAAGTTAAGTAAGGCCAACGTCATCACATTTAACAGTAAAACAGCATGTGCTACTTGTACTCCGTCAATCAGCATAACATGTTGCTTTAACAAGAAGGTGGCTGACAACTCCAAACTGAGCTTATTACTGTACTAATATTGATCCCAAAAAACACATGTGACACAGAAGTAACTTTTATTTCAATTGTTTTACTATGCAATAGTATTGAACAGGTCATATAACAAAGCCTTCCTGGAAGCTTTTCCTGGGAGTGAGAAGGAGGTTCACCCACATCAAAAACATATTGTGGGTCACACTGCTGTGAGTTGTCCTGTTGCAAAAGATTCACGAGGAATTCCTCATTGGGAGTGAGAGGTGGCTCTGCAGTACCATCCCCTGGTTACACTCAGGTGTCAGGCAACAGCAGCTACACACCTCCATTCATATGTGAGCATGTCAGTGGCCCTGTGGCCACCTGTTCATAAGTATGGCCATGGCTTCCCATGGCATTTATGATAGCAACAATTTGCTGTCATATTCACAGCCTCTCTGGCATATTGGGACAACCCCTTCCAAGAAGAAAAGTACCATGTTGACAGAGCGCATCCACTATGATTGTGTTTTCTGCATCACTGAAGGGGGTTCTGCACCTCAATGACATTTTTGGTCCTAAACCACAACAGAATGATAATACACATACCTATCACATAACTACAAAGTAACTGTTTCCATATAAAACAGTTAGGAAAAACATAACACATACGACATGTGAAATACTAACAACAGGCAGGATACAAAACAAGGAGAATAGCGAGGGCAACATATCTTTGTATGTGCCATAGCAGTAACACAACTGTGCCCTCCCAAAAGAACAGTCCATTCTAGTTTGTGACACAACAGTAACTTCTCTTTGCTCCCTTCATCCACTAAAGAACAGGCACATGAACCAATTTGCTAATAAAATACATTTGAAATGCTAACCATGCATTCAAAAGACCTGCCCCTGAAGCATTCATATGTTTCACACAGCTTTCTATTTTTATGTATTGTCAATCATTTTTACCTGTGAAATGGCTTGACAAACATGGCCATGCCATCAGTACGCTTATAACTAATGCTTACAGATAGATTCATAGATTCATAGATTCATAGATTAGTACTAGGCTAACTGCCCTTGCGAGCCATTTTAAACCTAGCCAATTATCCCCTGTGAGATTCAAACCTTGTACCTTGTGTTTGTAAGGCAAACACCTTAACCATTAGGCCACCCTCCCAACCCTAGGTTCATAGATTAGTACTAGGCTAACTGCCCTTGTGAGCCATTTTAAGCCTAGCCAATTATCCCTTGTGAGACTCGAACCCTGTACCTTGTGTTTGTAAGGCAAACACCTTAACCATTAGGCCACCCTCCCTAGCGTAGATAGCGTAAAAGGCTTTGCTCCACATTATTCATTAATATATTCCAGCATATGCATTATGTAGGTAACAAAATGACAGTATTCCTGCTGGAGTTGAGTACTCCTCTATAAAGATAGCTTTGGAAATATTTTGCTTTTTTGAGCATGTAGCAAGTATCCTCACCACCAGTTTGGTAGCTATACATTTGCCGTTTTATAATGGAGTAGATTATTAATGGACTGCATCTGTCTAGGCTGTGTTTCAGGGATGCTAATTACAGCATAAGCACCTGAACTGCATGCTAATCAAACAATCTGTTGGAGCTATTGAAGTCGTTACACATCAACCATTTAGACTCCATACTGTTTTTTCCTGTGGATTTCAAAAGTAGTGGAGTACAGACACAGCAAGTCTACACAGACAGAATGTTGGGATCTGCTGCTTAACTCCATTTATATATGCTGCAGGCTGCATGCAATGCTGTTGTTGCTGTCAACAGTCATAGGCTTAGACAGAGAAGAGTTTTCAGGTTACATTTACCTTATCACAACATACATAACATGGACATTATAGACTGCTACAGGGTGGACAGGAACACAATACAGGAACCCTGTAAACTCTGCTGGCCTCAGCTCAGAGCAACATCCTTTACCTCCTCATATATTGACTGTGTACTGCTTGCATCACAGTCAGCCCTGAGCTAACACTTTGGCAACTGCTGCATTTTCAAGGTAAGTCTTGAACATGTACTGTATTGTATAATAATATTATGACATGTCTTTGTATTTCATCACTTGGTACAGTAAGCAACTACAATGAGGGAGATTTTTACAGAAATTAATGCCACATGTGACAGCAGAGTTATTTGACTTGCATGTATACATTGGGCAATAGTTGACCTCAGGCCTCAAAGATTTGCACATTGATACCTCCACAAAGTAATGATGATCACTGCATGCCCTTAGTTTAGCACCATACATTTGAAATGGGAAATCATAACAGAGAAATTTGAAAGTAGTGAGACACATAGCAGTTTCTAGCTTCATCACCCTCACAAGATCAAACCTGAAGGATGCAAAACAAGGAGCTTAACAAGAGCAACATAGCCTTGTTTGTGTCATAAAAGTAGCTCAGCCTGGTTCCAACCCATTTGAAAGAACATTATATCCTTGATTGTTCCATGACAAGAACCCACCTTTGCTCCCCACCCTCAAAACAGCAGTCTATGTTTGTTGCATACAACTTTCTATTAATTTAATGGTAACTGCAGATCATATTGTTCCCAGTGAATATTCTCACACATTTTAAGATAAATGATATAGAGTGGCTTACACACTGCATGTCTCTCAGTACTAGTCAGATAACTGATGAATGACCAAGAAACACAAAAAGGTAGGACACAGCTGTATATTTGCATGGGGGATCCAGTGTCTGTCAGCCTGGGACGACATGCTCGACAAGCCGCATTGCTTCGCAAGAGATGGCTTGCACCTGTCACTCCCTAAGCTTTCAAATACTGGCCAAGGCTCTTGCTGCCCCCATAGTGCCTTTTTTAGGCAAGGCTCAAAAGTCAAACCCACCTCCATAAACAGCACAATTAACAAAAAACTAAGGGTTATGCTACTCAATGCCAGGAGTTTAAATCTCAAAATGCACATGCTCAAAGCACTCCTCAGTATGGAGAACGTAGACATCTGTGCAGTAATTGAAACCTGGCTCAAGGTTCCAGACAGCACCCCAGCACTACCGGGCTACAACTCATACCACATGTTTCGGCCACAGAACACCGACCGAAACACAAAAGGAGGGGGTGTATCCATATTCATCAAGGATACCTACACCTCCAGGTTAGTGGTGCAGCATGATACCTCTGAGATCATCCATGTGTAACTAACATCATGCAAAGCTGCAATGCATATTGTGGCCTGCTGCAGATCACCCTCCATGACCCAGGACCACCACTCCACTTTTCTGGAGACACTGGAAAACATGAAAGCCCTACAGAACACCCTGATATTGGGCGATTTCAATTACCCTACCATTAACTGGGAAAACTACTCGAGTACAAACTCCCAGGCCCAGCGCTTCCTGGAATTCATCAACTCAAACGCCCTGGATCAGCTGGTAAACTCCCCTACCAAAGGTGAAAACATATTGAACCTGGTCATCACAAACATGGGCGACAGGTGTTCCACACCGGAGATCAACCCGTCACTGGTTAGATCAGACCATAAACTAATCACTCTGGATGTCCACACCCCACCACCACCCCCAACTAAGGAAACCACAGTAAAAAACCTTTCTAAAGCAAACTTCACCTTACTTAAGACAGAGGCGGTAAGTTTCACAGCCCCCACACTAAAGAATAATGCTGCCCAAGATGCAGAAACCTTTACAAATGCACTCCATGAGCACCTACAAGGATGCATGGATCATGCCATCCCTAGCAAAACCAAGACTCACTCCTCTAAGAGAAGGAAACCAGTCTGGTGGACCTCTGCCATAAACAGGCTATACAATAGAAGGAGGAAACTAGTTCAGAAAAAAAGCAAATCCCAAGAAGGAAAGACATACCTGATCAGTATCAGTAAGAAACTAAGGTCCCTCATAAAATCATCCAAGGCTAACTTCGAAAGAAAAAAATAGCCAAAGATTCAAAAGATAACCACAAAGCCTTCTTTAGCTATGTTAAGAAACTAAGTGGCAACTCACAGATATGCACTGAACTAGTACAAAATAGCACAAAATATACTTAACCTACTGATGTTGCCAACATCCTGGCAGATAGATTCAGTGCAAACTTCACCCCCCTCTCACCCCCAAAAGGGCCCACAACAATACCGGAAAAGTGTAGTGTCCTGGAAATCACAGATGCACAGGTGAAAATAGCCCTTTCAAAAGCCAAAAACACAGCATCGATGGGGCCAGATGTTGTCCCAGGCTGTGTCTTGCATGAACTATAGAACGAACTAACCCCCCACCTAAACACAGTGTCCAAACTAAGCCTCTCCACAGGCTATGTGCCCATAGAAAGGTGCACAGCAATGGTTATTCCACTCCACAAAGGAGGGGCCACAACTGACCCTAGTAACTATAGCCCCATAAGCATGACTAGCCTGGTCTGCAAGGCTTTGGAGTGCATTATCATGGAACTCATTAACAAAGACATTGGGAACCTCAAAACACTTGACCCGACCCAGTTCAACTTTGTTAAGGGCAGATCATGCCTACTAAACCTGGTTGACTTCTTTAAGACAGTCACCAAGGCCATAGACTAGGGAAAGGTTGTTCACACAGCCTACCTTGACCTCACTAAGGCTTTTGACACCATTCCCCACTTGGGTATTACAGAAAAACTCACCAGCCTGAACATAAACCCCTACATCATGAGATGGGTTGCCAACTGGCTTACAGACAGAACTCACACGGTAAGAATAGCAAGCTCCAGATCCGACTCTAAACCAGTCACAAGTGGTGTCCCGCAAGGCTCGGTCCTGAGACCCCTACTGTTCAGCATATACTTCTCAGAAGTACAGGCAAACACAGGAGGACTATGGCTAACCAAGTTCACTGATGACTGCAAACTGGGAGCCATAATTGACTCTCCGGCTGACACGGACGTCCTCCAAAATGGCCTTACTGAGACAGACACCTGGTGTCAAAGTCATGGCCTCAAGCTAAATGTCAAAAAAATCCATAGTCATCCCATTTGGGAAAAACAAAGCACCCGTGAATTACCACATAGGTGGCAGGCCCCTTAATACAGAAGAGGTAATAAGAGATCTGGGGACCCAGGTAGATAGTAATCTCTCCTTTGACAATCATATTGCCAAAGTAGTTAGGAAATCCTTCTATGTGGTCCATCTAATTACTAAAGGGTTCACATCTAGAAATAAAGAGGTTATAGTGCCCCTCTACTCGTCACTCATCAGTCCCATCATAGAGTACAATGCCCCATTTGGGATTTACCTCACAAGACACTTCCAACAGCTGGAGAGACCACAAATGTACCTCATCAAGAGGATTACTGACCTCAAACATATGTCCTATGCAACCCGACTGAAAAAACTCCGGCTGTACACAGTGGCATATCGCTTACTCAGAGGTGATCTCTGCCTGACTTACAAAGCCATGTCCAACTCAGAATTGATGGGCATGCTCCACCTAAAGAAATCCAAGTCACTGCAAGCCATGCGCTCTAGTAAGCTAAACCTTGCCACAACAATAAGGATGGATAGATTCCTGTCACAGAGACTTCCCATGCTTTGGAACAAAATTCCAAAGTACATTAGGCAGAGCCCCTTACTAATACTCTTCAAGAGAAACCTTGATGAGTGGACAGAGAACAGAAAATACACCCCTGGGATCACTTCATTGGCTCTGCTTGACAGAGGATCACTTAACTAATAAATGGGGTGGCGAAAGCCGACACACTCTGGCCAGGCTTATAAATGCCCTCAGGCAAATAGCCTAGTACCTACCTATGAACCTATAATCATAGCAGGTTGTGTGATCAGTAAGTGCCTTACAACCAAATATATTACATATAATACATTTACAAATAACAGGTCATGCCTTTATATCAGTGTACATTCAGTTGCACTTGGTTGTATGAGGAATTACAAAGGTGTTTATGTGGCAAAGATGGATATGTTCCCCCATTCCTGTTTTGTAACAGTGCATTGCAGTGAGATCTGGGATCTAGACCTATGCAGTCATATCTCATGTGTAGTAACAGTTTCTACTCTGTATGTCATAGATTGATTTTCCACATTTTAACCAATTCTCCACATTTTATAAATTTTCTTCCTTTTTGGAGGTGGCACTGTTTGCATTTTTAGCAGCTTAGCACAAACAACTTTGGCTATGCTTAACACAAATGGCTTTGGCTTTGTGCATTTTGTCTGAGCATACAGCTGCACTGCAAATGGGATGAATAGGCCAGCCAAGTAGTAGACAGGACCCAGAGAGCCAGAAACATACACTGGATACATTCAGGTAATACTGTTGGCCACTGCACAAACACCTTTTCATTCAGTGCGCACTGTCACTGTTTGTGTGATGGTAAGCGATGCACAACACTTTCAAATGTTGCAAATCCAGAAACTGCATACTCCCAGTAAGCACAATACCTGCAATCAGTGGGAAAACATCATTTTACATTAGTCTTGATCTGTGATAGGCATGGCTGGCATTCCTGGTGAGTTTTTGAGATTCAGTGCACAAAGATGGGCTGTCCCAGAGTCCAAAGTGTTTGTTGGACTTCTAGTGAATGAATACGGGCCCAGGCTGTTGCAGAGGGACTATTGTGGCTGAGATTACAAGGCAGAGGCATGGGATAGTCTGGCCTAGGCTCTACCTAGTGCTACCAGTATCCCCCACACTGGAAAACAATGCAGGAATCACTACAGAGACCACAGGATGAGGAAGAGGGATACCCTTGACCATTGGATTGAGGAATGTAGGACTGGAGGCACCCCACAGATGTGTAAGTATTACTTACAGAGACCACTTGTCAGAGTTAAAAAAAAACTGGATATAGTCAAGATTAGTATGCTTAGTAGTATTCTGTTCTGTTTTTTCCACAGTCATCACAAACCAGGAACTGAATGTGTGAACCCATACATAGGCCTGTGGTTTCAACCAGGAGCAGTGGCAGAGGTGGTGAGTTTATCACCTGTGATGGACTACCAGAGATGGTGTGTAGGATTATGCACCGTGCTGTTGGCACACACCTACACCAGATGGAGACACTGCTCACCATTGTTGTAGAGATGCAAACGTCAGACAATGCAGCCATTGGCACAGTGAGGTGACAGTGATGACAGTCCACAGTCCACTGGGTGAGGACTAAATTCTCACCATTACCCAAGGTGACGTCCATGGATTCAAGATGTCCCCACCCTCACCCCATCCATGATGTTCACCCACCTCATGTGTCTTTCACCATCCCTGTCTCGTGTTGTCTGTCTGCAATTGCTTCCTCACCTGCCCAACTTACCACACCCATAGATTCCTGTAGCCTTTCCCAACATTTCTCTCTCTCTCTCAAAAAAAAAAAAAAGTGTGAATATGTACTACAAAAAAAATAAATAAATAAAAAAATATCCCATACATAGCTTTCCATTTTACACATGTCTTCATGACATACATTATTTGGTCCAGTTCTCTATACAACAGATTGTATTGTTGTCATTCCAGTCTCTGGAAGTTGTTGTTGTTTGCCTTTTCAGCTTTTCCCAGTTAGGGGTCACCACAGTGGAACTCCGGTCTGCTAATGATTGGCAGTAGATTTTTTTATGGTGCTGAGTTGCCAGCCAGACGCCCAACCTTCAGCGAAGGCACGCCCATTCACGCATGTCTTGCATATATGTTCATTTTTTTATTCTTGAAGAAATGGATAGCCATGGTTCTTTCTTACATTCTTCCTGCACATTTCTGCCTTGCACAATGTTTCTTCATAGAAGTTTAATGAAGAAGATATGACATTAGTGATATGGGCAGCAAGCATGGGGAAGTACAAAGGGGAATCTTTCCTAAACTGTGTCACTCATTATTGAATGTATTAAATACATTTGCTAGCTAACTGACTCTGTTACAGCAAGTGTTAATGCATTGTTGTTGGAGGCAGATGGTACTGGGTTCTAATATGGGTAGAAGTAATAATTTTACAAGTGTGTATGATACTTTAAATGTATCTACTTATATTGCTGCCTTTTAATGTTGCTTCACATTGGTGCACACTGTGCACCGTCATGCAGTATTTTTTTAAAGAAATGGGGAAGACAAGCAAGTGGTGAAATGAGGAGCAAGCAGGGAGGAAGGACAAAGTGAAAGCAAGGCAGGAATGTGCCGGAAGGATGTAGAAAAGAACCATAGCTATCCATTTCTTTTGGAATAAAACATGAACCTATATGCACAAATTTGGATGAATTCAGACTGTCACCTCTAGAGACAGGGGTGACCACAACACAATCTGTTGAATAGAGAATTGGAAAGAATCATGTGTGTGAAGAAAACACATGTGAAATGGAGAGCTATGTATGGGATGATTCTTTTTTAGGGGTGAGCAACTGCTCTTTTTTTTCTTTTTTTTGAGAGAGAGAGAGAGAGGCATGTTGAAGAAGGGCTGTAGGAATGTCTTGGTGAGGTAAGTTGGGCAGGTGAGGAAGCAATTACAGACAGACAAGACAAATAAGACAAGAGACAGATTCCATGAAGAACACATGAGGTGGGTGAACACCATGGATGGGGAGAGGATGGGAAATCTTTGTCTCACACATGTCGAGGTGGTTGAGAGTGAGAATCTAGTCCTCACCCAGTGGATTGTCATTACTGTCACCTCACTGTGTTGCTGGCTGTAGTGCCCAACATCTGTGCCTCCTACAGATACTCTGCATGAGGATGGAGAGCAAAAGATCCTTCCAGCATTGGAATGCACCAAACAATCCAAGCACCATCCCTGGCAGTTTGTCATGGGTAATAAACTCATCCCCTCCACCACTGCTCCTGGAAGGAGCCACAGGCCTATCCTTCGGGGCAGGATTATCTGAGGGGCAAGGTAGTGCAGAGACAGCAGGAGGGGTGCTACCGGGTTATGCACCAGATATGCTCATAGGCGCCGGAAGCTGCTGAAGACTGAGGGGGCAGAGGGTGGCAGGGGCACTTAGTGATCTAAAAAGGGTAATTTTTTATAACTATTTAATACCACAACATAGGTTCACTTGGAGGACATTTTAAGCTTAGCCAATTCCCTTTTAGTGCTTGAATTAACATTTTCTGATTGGTCTTAGCTATCCCATGAATGGTAATTGTATATTAGCCCTAGTGAGAACAACTGTGATCATACCATAGATAATTTGAGGGGACCCATGTAAGGGACATTTAGGAACTGCCTCTATCCATTAGTGGCATGAGGGGAAATCCTGGAGCACATTTTCTATTACCCATCCTTAGATCCATGTTGCATTTGAATATGGACGGATGAGCTTTGTTTTATTTTTATGGGTAGTCTGTTCTGAAACAGTGGTAGCCTCTGTGATATATATCCATCTGTCCAGAACATTTAGTTTAGATGCCTGAACTGAGTATTTCTGATGCCATTTGACTTGCTGATGTTCAGTAGGTCCATCTATATTAGGTCGGAGGATGCCTTGTATGCCAGACATGTCACCTCTAAGCACTCCGTAGGATACTGAGTATAGTAATAAATCTTTGAGGTAGTCCATGCAAAACTTGTTGTTTAGGACTTGTATTCTTTTAGTAAGGTATCTCTGAAGGTATTCCAGTTGTTGCATGGGGCTGGACAGATTCATGCCAAAGTGGGCATTATACAAAATGATTGACATAATGAGAGCTTTGTAAAGGGGGACAACAACATCTCTAGAGCTAGTCACAATCAATTTGTTTATAAGCTGTGCAATATAGAAAGGCTTTCTTATGACTCTGTGCACATGTTGGTCAGAAGTTAGGTCACTGTACACACAAGTTCCCAAATGCCAAACAACTGGATCAGTTCTCAGGGGGCATTTTCATGATTTTGACACTAGTTATTATTTGGGACAAAACTTCCTGCCGGATGGTTAAGTTATTTGGGGATTCAATAACTGCTCCTAGCTTGCAGTCACCTCAGACTTAGCTGGCCAAAGCTCTATGGTATTTCCTTTTACTTTTGAGATGTATATGCCAAACAAAATAAGTCTCAGCACCGAACCCTGGGGACTCCATTGGTGACTTCTCTCTTCCCCTATTTTGATCTCCTGCATCCTGTGAGCCAAGTTAGTAATGCAGCTGGTGATGCAAGTGTTTGTTCCTACATTATTCATATTTTGTACTACACCTGAGTAGAGGATTGTGTCAAAAGGCTTGGCCAGGTCAAGGTAATGTGATGTGAACTGTTTTACCTTTATCCATTGATTTAGTAACAAGAGTAAAGCTTAAAATTTGCCCATGATTTTGAGCCTTCACACTTTCCTCTGGGCTGTTTTCAAACACATTTTTAGGGCCATGCATACATGTATGCACTCCTTGATTCACCTTCCGGATTGTATTAAATTATATGCCTTGTATAATACAGCAGCAGTTGTTAGAATGTGTTTTAAATCTGTAGTTTTGAACAGTCTTCCAGTAAGCAATGAAACAAAATGTATGAACCAATAATGACAAAACTACCCATTTTGGAAAATTTCAACCATAAAAGACCACTCAAACTTCTGTCATTACTCATTACAATCCACCAATATCAGTAAATATGCAAAATGTCTGCAGAAGTAAGTCATCTAAATTATTCCACTTTTAAGGGATGATGTATTGCATGATAGACTGGGCTAATTCCTCTCCAAGATATTATGTTTGCCATTGAGTCTACAAGATTTTCAAGAATTGCTATTAATTTTTTATACTTCCCATGATGACCGTTAGTATCCATGATTGATTTTCTGCCAAATGCCCCTTTGAAGCACTGACATTCCCCGTTGGCCTTCCACAAACAAAATTGGTCTGATAAGTAACGTGGCACTGTTTTAACCCCGTAATAGATATTTACGTCTCAAGCAGCAAATCCCGCTGTTATGGCTACCAGTGAAAACAAAACTGATGGAAGTTAACAATAGCCAGAGGACATATAATAAGCTATTCTAGTATGAGTTAAAATGCTGTTCTTATACCCTGAATCACAAGTTCATTAGCAACTGAAAAAGCATTCTTGCTCTGAGCAACTGAGATGCAATTTTATTTAGTAAATGAAAGTACGTTTCGTTAAGCAATCTGTGTTTTAATGATAGTAAATGAAAACTCGTAATGATAAAGCGACACACAACTTGCTGACCCAGTCCCCCCCCATCCCAATGCACATGCACACTATAAGTGGCATGATTTATGAAAACATGATAAGTATACAGCATAGAAAACTGAGCCTTGGGGAAATATAATTAACACCAAAAATAAAGAAATTGCACACAAGCATACATACACACAAAATGCTCTCTTGCTGCAAATGCATCGACTATGAAGCAAATTCGCTGCAAGAAACTTGAGGTAAATCTTGCAGACTGCTCAGGGGATGCATGCAGGTTCATTGAAATCGTTGTTCATTGAAATTGCTGTCTACGTTTGCTAAGCCATTAGTAATATGACGTGGTGGAACCGAACTAAATGGTAGACATAAAACATGCAATAGGTAATTGTGCGTAATTTCTTAAAAGTAGATTGCCAACTTTTGAACTGTCTACTTCATAGAGAGGGCTAACACATTTGATTGGAATTAAAGAGCCGTTCAGTTTGTAAACCTATTACATTTGCTCAATGTTTAAAACAAAGTGATGGGAGGAAGAAGCAAACAAAAAAGTATGCAAATGTGTATATTGGGCTTTTGTCCCACGTGCATTATTTTAGATGTGTTTGTGTGTTCACAGTGTGTCCCGGAGCTCTATAGCTTACATAAACAACAGAGCTCAGAGGTCTACAGCTTACATAAACAACAGAGCTCTACAGCTTACATAAACAACAGAGCTCTACAGCTTACATAAACAACAGAGCTCTACTTCACACCTTAAACAGAGCTAGCAGAAATGAAGTTAACACTGACTTCATAGAACTGGAGCCTTATCAGCTAAAGCCATTATCGTTACTTCTTGTAGCAGCTTTCTGCGTACTTTTGTGTTTAAATTAGTGCGCAAAGTGCGCACGAGTCCTACAGGTCTTGCAGCTGTAAAAGTGGGGGGTGCTCCCTCCCCCTCGCCCTATGGTTCCGGCGCCTATGGATATACTGGGCAGCAGTGCTGTAGCAAGTGGAGTGGGGGCAGGTGGATCTGTGGGACAGTCCTACCCCACTGTGCTGTGGGGGGGGGGGGAGAAAAGGGAGAAAATGGTTGGAGTGAGAGAAAAAAGGGAAAACATTAGTAAGTTCACGTGACATACAAAGCATCGATACAATATCTGATATCTGACTGCATTCTTTTACCTTTACTTTTAACACTACAAACTTCTAATAAGTTTATTTCTTACTTTTAAGACTACCCAGTTTATAACAGAGGCACACTATAGTACAGATTTTACCTACTAATCCTTGATGTGTGCATATATTGCACATATGTGTGCTCCAGTTATACTGATTACAGTTTACAGAAGGTCATTTGCGCCACTGGTATAGAGGTATGAAGTTACATTCCAATAATGATGAAAAGGTAACAGTATTGTATATTTGGGAAGTATGGTCTCTGAACCCACAACCGATAACTACTCTACAATACTGTATTGTTCTTTTGTCCTACAGATTATTGTATACATACTTCCCTTTTACAGTTTAGAGATGCATGTTCACTGTTATTTGAGAATGTGTCATCATTGCTTTGTACTACAGACTAAGGCATGCACCATTTTTTAGAGTTGGGATATGCATGCTCAATTTGATACAGCTCTATTGAATACCAGCTACATGGTCCTTAATTTTTAATGCTACAAAATTGCTATACAAATTATTATTATTATTAAAATACTATTTAGACAGTACTGTTCTATTAAATATCAACTAAGCGGTCCTTAACATTTAATGCTACAACATTTCTATATAAATTATTGTTATTATTATTATTATTATTATTATTAAAATACTATTTAGACAGTACTGTTCTGATGCATACATACCACATACTTCTCGCATCCTCAGTAGACATGCAGCATGGGACTGAACATTTAAATCTCTCTCCTCAGCAGCTCTGGAAATAAACAGAACAGAACACCATTATGAACACCAGTCTTGACTATATTCAGCTTTTAACTCTTAGAATTACTTACTGAAATTGATAGTTACACATCTTTGGGGTGTCCCCTGCCCAATATTCCCTGATCCAAATGTCAAGGGTATCCCACTTCCTAATCTGGAGGTCATCAAAATGATGCCTGCATTGCTCATCTGTGCAGGAGATACCTGTCACACTGGTTAAGGCCATGGCAACACTATTGCAGGCTTCAGATTTATATTCTGAGCTGGAATTGTCCCGATGTAGGAACCTGGTCCCATGCTCCTTAACTAGGAGTACAAACAAAAATTTTGCACTCCTGGACACCCCAAAACTGTGCTCAAAACTGCACACTCTCTCTAGAAATTCCAGACATGCCTGCAATAATCAAAGGTCAATATCTAATGAGCGTTTCCTGCCAATTGCATTTTATATGCTGCTGTTACGCACCTATTACACATTTCATGCTTACTGAGAGTGGACATATTTTGTTTTTGCAACATTTAAAACTGTTGCACATCAGTTACTGTTGTGAAAACAGCAGGCGAGGGTGTACAATGCCAGGCACTGTGCGCAATATTAAGTGATGTGCAACAGTGGCAAGCAATGCAATTTTAAGATTATTTTGTATACAGACACTTGTGTAAATGTGCTAATCAAATGAGCCATGTTTACAGTTCTCCTGCACTTACATCTATTGCCACAAGGTTGAGAAAACAGTTGTGTATGTTGCACTTAATTGCTGTAATCTGCAATCTCACGAAAGTAAAACAAAATTTGCACACCCGTACTAGAACCCCAGAGCATCAGCACTGCATACCTACACTTAAAACCTGCTGTCATGGGATTAGTGAGATGACATCTGCTATCTTAGTAGTTATTGTCAGGTAGTCACTGTTAATTGTAGCACAACGCTTAAGAGTGTTTGTGCGATGCACAATATTATTAACTGAATGCATCCGGTCAATATGGGTGGCTCTCTGGGTCCAGTCTACAACTTGGGTGGTCCATTCCTCCAGTTTGTGGGCTGCTGTACTTCATGGAAACCAGGTGAGCACAGCTAAACATGTTTCTGCCAAGCGACGCATAGTACAAACCCTGGCAAGAAAAAAAATAGAGACATTTAAATACAAAAGGCAGAATGTCCACAGTTTTGCAGAATGTACAGATATTTGCATCATATTATTGGCCTGGTCCTTGTAAAATGTGTGGTTTATTGTGAAATCACTGAAGATAGCAGTCAATATATAATGACATACATTTCTGTTCCATACTTCGTATCTTTCAGAAAATGCATGCTTGCCCCTTGTCCCCTCACTAGTTTACTGTTTGATCACATTACTGGCACTAACAGGTTTCACATTCAATATACAGGTGTTGCGGCCAGTAACTTTAAAAAAGCTTTTAACCTAAGTTGTCATATCAACACCTTTTTTATTAATGTTAATTTCCAATGGAAACTAGCATTAATAAAAAAGGAGTTGATATGGCAACTTAGGTTAAAAGCCACCTTCCCCCCTGGTCTGAATGAATATGTATCTGTTACACCCATTTTAAGGGAAATGTCAGCTATTATAGGATGAATGGAGAATTAAACAATATGTTTTAGTTTTGTAATTCTTGGTAATATATGCATAAATGCAAAATTCATTTATTATTTTAACTTTTTAAATTTGTGGAAAAGGTTATGGCACTCAATTTGGTAAACAGTTTTTTTTATTAACACTATATTTATAATGTGAAAGGCTATTTTATATGACATGTAGTGCAAGGGGTTAATTAAGGAGGATATTTAAGGAAGTGATGTGGAAGGCATTATTTGTGTGATGAAGTCTCTGAAGTGAGATGAAAGCCCTCACATTATTTTACTGGCTTTTTATATTTTAATAAATTCTTGAAGCTGTTTAGTTGCGACTGGAGTCCTTCAACATTTTTTCTTTTGTGTTTTTACACAGCTAGGCTTCTACATACCCTAGTGCTGTTAGGCTACTGGCATCATATGAACCTATGGAGCTGTGTGCCTTTGCAGGCATACCCACCTCTTGTCACCCAAATGGCCTGTCATCTAATAAAAGTTGACCTGCAGCCATATAGAAGTCAGATTTGTGTCATGGAACGTGCATGAAGTACTGAGTTCTGTAGTCTGTGTATTTAGATAGGTAGGGGTTCTGTTTTCACTGCAGTCAACTGTGTGTGTGTGTGTGTGTGTGTGTGTGTGTGTGTGTGTGTGTGTGTGTGTGTGTGTCTCTAGCCTGAAGAGTAAGTGTGTATCCTGCAATTATTGCCTCAATTCCATAAATTGATAGCATTTTGATACTTGCACCTGCCTACACATCCATTTCAGTCAGGTCTCCCACCTTCTTCTCTTCAACATGCACTGTTGATGTCATCCACTATAAGCTGACCTGCAGACATACAAAAGCCAGATTTTTACTTTGTCACTTGCTTAAAGTACTGTGTTCTATAGTCTGTGTGCTTTGATAGGTAAGGGTTTTGTTCTCACTGCAATCAACTGGGTGTGTTTGTATCTCTACTCAGTAGAATAGATGTGCTATCTTACAGTTACTTCTCCAAAGGCATGGCTTGCTAGTCTTTTGATTCTTGCAAAAGCCTACACATCCATTTCATGCAGCCCTCCCAACTTCTGGTCTCCCATATGGCCTGCTGATGTTATCCAATGTAAGTTGACTTACATATAAAAGTCCGACTTGGTCTGTGGCACTTGTGCAAAATACTGTGTTCTGTTGTCTGTGTACTTAGATTGATAGGGGTTCTATTCTCACTACAGTCAGTTGGGTGTATATCTGTGTGGGTCTATTCACTGAAAGCACATTTCACTGAAAGTCAAATGACTGTGCACAAATCACTGAAAGCTCAATTCACTGAAAACTCAATTCACTGAAACACATTTCACTGAAAGTTATATATGGCCTTTTCTCCATTGTTGTGCAACCCTGGATTTAGTATATATAATAAGGGGGTGTGGGGGGCATAGCCCTCCACATATTTTGGATATATATTAAGTTCGGAAAAGAATAATTTATTGGAATTGCAACACCCCCCACACTCCCCTTACTATATATATATATATACTAACTCCAGGATCTCACAACAGTGGGGAAAAGGCCATATATAACTTTCAGTGAAATGTATTTCAGTGAATTGTGTTTTCAGTGAATTGAGGTTTCAGTGAATTGTGCACAGTCAAATGTGTTTCAGTGAAATGTGCTTTTAGTGAATAGTCCTAGACCCATCTGCGTGAGCTGTTACTTGACATTACAGAGAGCCTTTTACACCAGCATGTGGGACACTGTTATCACCATATGGTCTACAGACAATGCTAATGTCATCAGCTATCACTTCCCTAGTAGCTCAGTCTGATAAGGACTAGGTCTGTAGTTCCCTTTATCCTACAGAAAGGCCTCACTGAGACAAATGACTGATGTCAAAACCATGGCCTTAAGCTCAATGCCAAAAAATGGGTCATCATCCCCTTTAGGAAAAACCCAGTTCCCATGAATTACCACATAGATGGTAGTCCACTGAACACAAAAGGCATTATAAGAGATCTGGGAACACAGGTTGACAGCAACCTCTCTTTTGACCACCACATTGCCACTGTGGTCAGAAAGTCCTTCTATGTGGCACATCTCATTACTAAGGGTTTTGCATCTAGGAAGAAAGAGGTCATTGACTCCCTCTACTCTTCCCCCATTAGGCCAATCATTGAGTACAATGCCCCATTTGGCATATACCTCACTAAACACCTGCAACAACTGGAGAGGCCACAAAAGTACCTCACAAAGAGGATCCTAGGTCTTAAACATTTGTCCTATATGGACAGACTAAAAAAACTCCAACTATTCTCTGTCTCACATTGCCTGCTTAGATACAATCTCTGCTTGACTTACAAAGCCATGTCTGAACCAGCTCTGTTAGAAATGCTACATCTGAAGAAATCCCAATCCCTTCATAGAACTCACTCCAGAGACCTCAAACTCATTGCCACAATCAACAGAACATGCTGGAGGGACAGGTTCATAACCCAGACACTGCCCATGCTATGGAATAGACTTCCCATACATGTCAAGCAGAGCACCTCACTGGCCCTCTTCAAGAGAAATCTTGATGAGTGGATGGGAAATAGAAAATTCACCCCAGAGGATCACTCCAGTGGCTTTACTCAACAGAGACACTGGGGACTAAGGTTGGGTGGCACAATGCTAGGGTAATCCTATGGGCTAGGCTTGTAAAGGCTCCAGGGTCATTAGCCTAGTACACACCTATGAACCTATGAACCTATATCAGGTTATTGCATATGCAGTCATTCCACCAGGGCAGGATCAGACACTGGCCTGGAATCCAGACAGACATCACCTTAGGTTCATAGGCGTTTACTAGGCTATTGGCCCTAGGCCTTTATACACCTAGCCATGTTATACCCTTGTTCCATTATTGACCAAGTTGTATGGCCTATATTTGCAGCACTACTCTGTGATCAGCACCAACTGCCCTTATCCAAGAAGGACACCCCCGGGGTTAATTTTCAGTCTCCCATCCAGTTGTCTAAGTTATGCTTAAATAGGGTCCTTGAAGATCTCTGTTTTACATGAGTTGGGAGTTTGCTCTAGAGGAGTGGCAATCTCTGGGAGGCATATATGTCTCTCCAGCACATCCTGTCAATGTGGCAGGCTAGGTTAAGATCCCTAGAGTGACTGACTCTTGTCCGATGTGACTTGTGGATGTGCATTTCCATTAGGGCAGGGTTCAAGTCTGCTCTGTAGGCCAGGCATTAGTTGCCTCTCAGTAGCCTTTAAGATACAGAGTACAGTGACAGGGTCTTCAGTCTGTCCATGTAGGTCATGTGCTGCAGGCCTTAAATTTTCTTTGTGGAAAAACTTTTGAGGTCTCTCCAGCTGCTGCACATGTCTGGTGAGGTACATACAGAAGGAAGGGTACTCTATTAGTGGTCTGAAGAGGGATGAGTACAGAGGAGTTATAACATCCTTAGCTCTGGATGTGATCCCCTTACTTATGAGATGTGCAACACAGAAGGACTTTGTTACCACTGTGGACACATGGAGATCGAAGTTAAGCTTGTATCAACCTGTGTTCCCAAATCTCTCACCACAGGGTTTTAGCTAAGTGGTACTGTTAATATTGTAATCTGCAGGGAGTTCCTCTTTTCTGGAAGGGATGATAATGCATTATTTTGCATTTAGTTTAAGTCCATGGCTTTGTCACCAATCATTTGTCTTTGTAAGCCCTTTCTATAGTATGTCAACATCGCTGGGGGACTGTTTGTAGTCATTGGTGAACATGGTAAGCCACAGTCCATCTATTTTCCCCTGGACTTCTGAGAAATCAATTCCAAACATTAGGGGGCCTAGCACAGATCCTTGTGGTGCACCAGTGTTAAGTGGTCTGCTGGTAGAGGTGGAATCCCCAACTTTGACTTTATGCATTCTGTTGGTGAGACAGTTGGCTACCCATCTAGAGACATATGGGTTAATTCACATTTTTTTAAATTTCTCCAAATCTTTTGGATTTCTAATACCATGATGGGAATGGACCCCATTCCTTAGTCAAAGTCCAATTAAAGTTCATGAAATTAGCCAAAAGTGCTCTTCACAGCACCTGCAATGTGCCCAATAATGACTCCTTCGGCAATTCATAGAGAGTTACATATATTAGTAACATATCTAAATATGATTGTAGACTCTTTTATAAGACCCATTGCTGTTACTACTATTGGAACTATCTGGATATCTTTCTTCCACATTGCTCTCATTTCTGCATGCAAATCCTGATATTTTATAACTTTATGTCTCTCTGAAAACAGGACACACACACTGTGTGTGGTGATTTCAATGATCAATGCTACTTTTGTCTTTTTTTCCTGGACCACTATATATGGTTTTCTAGCATCTATCTTTTGAACTGTTCATAATAGATGCTCCCATGTGATGTACACTTCATCATTTTCTGTGATGCTTTGTGGTTCATGTTCCAGTGTTAGTCAGCCACTTCAGTACCATAATGTTTGCACAATCCCCAGTGCAACAGTCTTGCCACATTATTCTGCCTTTCAGTATACAGTCCTTCTGCCATTAGTATGTCACAACCAGCAATGAGATGTGCAACTGTTTCCAATTCTGTTTTGTAAAACCTACATTTGTCTGTTTCTCCCACATGTTCAATGGACTTTGTAAACCAACATGTACGTAGCCCACTATCTTGTGCCACCAATATTAACCTTTCATCTCTTGGTTTGAACTCGCCTCTCCTTAACCATTCCTACGTTCATTCCTGATTAACATGCAGTTCTTGAAAAAGTTTTCTATACTTGCAGCTATAGTTATGCATTTTCCACATTTTTTGCATTCTCATCTGGTCCTTCATCTTATTCCACATTTCCTGCCTTCTAATCTGGTCCTTCACCTTATATTCTTTTTTTTGTTTTATTGGCACATTCATTTGCTGCCTGAGTTTTATCTACTTCTGGTTTGATTTACACTCCTGCTTGACACTGATATGCTTCGGCTAGATTAGGCAGAGAAGTCATCTTAGATTTATTCTCCTCATGTTTCCAAACTTCCACAATGTTTGGGTCTTGTGAGGTCAGCAGATATGTGTGGAGTCCCACAACTGCAGATCTATACATGTAATCAATATCAAGGAGGCCCATCCCTCCTTCAGAATGGGGAGTATATAATTTTGGTATACACTGATTTTTATAAATCATTTGGTGAGCATGAAGCATCCTTCTTGTTTGCCTATCTAATCTATCCAACAAGTTTTGGGGCCAGTCAATCAGTCCATAACTGTAAGTTAAGACAAGAAGTGCAAATTGGTTTACAGTTTGGATTTTGTTCCTAGATGTCAATGATATTTTCAGGATTAATTTAAGTCTTCTGAAATATTCCTTACTAAGTTTTATTCACATTTGTTCATGTTTTATTGTTGATCCTTCATCAGTTCCTAAATATTTATATACTTCTTGCTCAAGTTCTTTTATATCACATTCTTGTCTCAAAGTGATGTTTTCCTGGTGTTGCAGTTTTCCTGCTTTAAAGGTTGCTTTTGCACATTTATCAAGATCAAATGGCATTCATATATCATCTGAAAAAGTTTTGACAACTTGCAGTTGTGCTTTCAGTTCCTTATCTGTTGAGCTATACAGTTTTAAATCATTGACAAATAGAAGATGAGAAGTCATTACACTTTGTTGTTTTGTAGGAGACAAATTATAGCCATGGCCTAAGCTGTTGAGTAGACAGCTTAATGGGTTAAAGGTAAGGCAGAATAGCAGCAGTGAGACCTCCTCTGTTGGTTAGTACTAAGTCTAGGATATTTAAGCCTCTTGTGGGGGTGCAGACTATTTATTCCAGACCATTTATATTAACAAAGTCCAGGAACATTAGGCGGGTGTGTTTGTGCTCATATATGACTCCCAATCAATGGAAGGATAGTTGAAATTACACATGACCAAGGTGTTTGGCTGTATAGTGAGTGACTCAAGTAGGTACAAGTAAACAGAGTGATTCTTGTGGTTCATGGTGGGGGACCTATAGCTAACAATCTTATGGAAGGGGGGTTTACATACAGTTAGTTGGACTTGGAGTAGCTCTAGGAAGTCATATTGTTTGACCGGTCGTAAGGTGTATTTGTCTTTATTAAAGATTTGTACACCTCTGCCTTTGGTTCTTTCATGCGTGTTTTGAGGTCTGAACATGTGGAAGATATTGTAGCCTTACATGGCCAGGGGGCAGTTTAGAGCCTTTAACCATGTCTCTGTGACTGCACAGACATGGGCATCTTTGAAGGGAAGGAGTGCTTCAAGTTTGTGCAGTTTCTGGTTTAGAATCCTTCCATTAAGCAGCATAATCTTGTGTTTGTGAATTTTTTTTAATTCAGGAATTTATGGGGTGGCAAGCATCTTTTCCAGTAACCAAAAGCCAGAGGTGACAGGTAAAGACCATCTCTTGCAAAGCAGTGTAGTCTGTCCACCATATCTTCCCAAGCTGACAAATACTGGATCCCCCTGGACTGACACTAGAAGGTAAGCCAATTGTTGAAGTCAATCATTTTTTGTTTATATTGAGACCTCATCCTAGGTGAAAGTAAAATGCTGTTTAGGGCTAGGGACATACCTGCCTGTTACACATAATCTGAAAGGTCAGACATGTATCTCTTCATATAATTCAGTGAGGTACATCTCAAGTCATTCACTCCAACATGGACTATGATAGAGTCATAATGGTACTTGTTGTTGAGAGACTTGAGTGTGTGTATGATCTGATGGATCCTGGCACCTGACAGGCAGCTGATTGTGACCTTCTCCTTGTCCAGCCTGGTGAGGGGGACATCTTTGTGTCTCACTATGGAGTCAGCTATAACCAAGACATTTGGTTTTGAGGTGTTGTGCCTTAAGAGCTTTTTGGCTGAGACACTTGTGTGTGTTACTATGTGTAGTGTATTCTGTTTGGTCTGTAATGTGTGCAATAGGTTTGTGCTTGGAATGTCTCTTATCTTTAGTTAGGCTTCTAATGAATACCTCTGCATACGGGGGTTTATGTGTTGTGAACTTGTTATGTACAAGAGGTGAAGTGTGTGTGCTGACAACCAGTGTAATATCTGGTTTGTTGTTATATGAGAGAACAGATTACAAATTCATAGTAAAGATACAGCTCTCACATGTATTTGTTTTAGAAATAACTAGTTGTCAGTATACCTGAGGCAATTCCTGCATTTCCTCAGGATGCCCATGTCAATCAGGTTGGGTGGAGAAATGGTATGAAACTGTCCATCCATTATGGCATGTATATACTGCAGCAACTAGTGGGGAGTAGACTTGATGGACTAGGTTTTGCTGTAAGACTAACACAAAATGGGTATTCTGTGGAAGGCTATGGGTAAAAAGCAGTGTCAGTGCTTCACAATGCACAACTGAGGTGCTTACAGGATAGCAGTGCAATCTCTGAGCAGCTCTAATAAAATGAGTGCAAACCCATCCAAACATGATGCTGAAATACAAGCAAAGTTAAAGGATTTAAAAAAAGTAAACAAAGTGAAATGTCAAGATTGAGCCTTATTCCAGCAATCCCTAACTCAGATGGTTCCTTGGCTGCACACTTCTGCCACAAGGGTGCAGGAGGGCCTTCTTAATATAAGATAGCTGGTTTTAGTGCTCAAATGATACCAAACAGTCTAGATTCAGCAAGCCTCAATCTAGCCTATGCTATAAAATGCAGAGGTACTAGAAATTCAAAGTGCAGAAAAATCACAATTTCAATACCAAAAAAAAAAAAGTTTAAATAAAGCAGCAATTCAGTAAAATACTCCCACAAAAGAGTGTAGATCACAAACCTTCCTTGAGTGAAATAAGTGGTCTGGAACTCAAGTGATTAAATCAGAATTAAGACACTTTCAGAATGACAGACACAATAAGCCTTCAACCAGTAATTCCCAGCTAAGCAGGATATAGGCTAACCTCTCCTGCCACAATAATCTACACCACAAACCTTCCTAATGTATAATAACTGGTTTGGAGCCCAAGTGCTTAAACCAGAACAAAGACACTTAGAACAACAGCCAAAATAAGCCTTCAACCGGCAATTCTCGGCTCAGAAGGACAGAGGTTACCATCTTCGCCCATCAGAGTGCAGACCACAAACCTTTTTAATGTAAAACAACTGGCCTGAAGCCCAAGTGCTAAAACAAAAACTAAGATGCCTAGACTAACAGTTGCAATTTAATGTGATATCAGAAAGATGACAGTGACCTGTCTTTTAATCTATCCACATATATCATGTCATGGTTAGTAGGCCCTGTGTTATCTTGATGAGATAGCCCTGTGGTCTGTCCAGCTGCATGTGTCTGGTGAGGTTCATGCAAAATAGAGCATTATACTGTATTACTGTTCTGATGAGTTTGACTACAGTGCTGTAATACAATCCTGAGATCTGGATGTGATGGCATGTCTTATGATGTGCACCATACTTATGTACTGGAGAACATTAAAGAGAAAAGTTAGAAAGCAATGAGACACATTGTAGTTCCTGACCTCACAACCCTTACAAGAGAATATACTAGAAAGTATTGACATGATGATGCTAGTCACTGTATAATTTGGAAAGGCAAACATAAGTGACAGGTACAATTATCAGTTCAACAACACAAATGCAGATATACTAGGCACTAAAGTAGCTATGCACCCTGTGCATCAGACACAAAGCTTTTGTATCCCTAAATCCAGAATAGAGAAAACTGGGGTATGGCACAGAAATCATCACTTGCATGGGGTGTTGTGTGGGGGGACAGCAGGTGTAGGCTGGCATAAAATGTCAGTGAGTGTGTGTGAGTAAGAAAGGGAAACAGGCAAGCTGAACCATGTAACTGTTGTGTGTGCATCTGTAGGGGTCTTCCATGTAAAAGCTGTGTGTGAGAGTCTGTATGAACACAGCCAACCTCAGTGCTAGCTCTATTGGTATGTCAGACAGGTGTGAGCCATGCATGGTAGAGTTTTCAGTTCATAGTTGTCTCCCTGACCATGAGAACTGGCTCTGCCAGGAGTTGCACTGGCACCTCCCTGCCCAAGATCAGATGCAGTGGTACTGGTACTACCTGAATGTGACTGATGTCTGCTGGATGTGCTTCTTTCATAGAAACACCCAGGACCATGACCCCATGGCCTGCCATGTCTGGGTGTGGACAGGATACTCACTGATGGACCTGCAGAAGTGCTGCCACTAAGGGAGCGTAATTGGGCATGGCCACTTTGGCTATCAGCAGATGTTGTGGCTTACATACTCCCATGAGGATGCTGTTCCCCTTCCAGCAGATGTTCCACCACAGACACTGCTCATTCCATGACAGACACCCCTCAGGCCATCACAGATACCCTTCATTCCAGCATGTCATTCATCTGATACAGGGAATTGGCGACACAATGGAGGTAGTCATGCATGTCAGTCTGTGCCACATCCACAACCATGAGCATTTGTCTGGAGTGCCTTTCTGAACATACCTGTGCCTCCATGATGGCCCTAAACATACATTGAGTGACACAGGAAGAGACACCTGCACCAGGTGGAGGAGGGACAGCAGGTCTCCTCTGAGCACCCCTATCAACCGTCTTGTGTGGCATCTCACCAACACTTTGGCTGCAGCCAGATTCAGTAGGTACTGACACTACATTAGCCACACTTCTCTGCTCAATGTCCTCATCTTTCACTTGTCCAATATTTGTGGGTTCAGTGGACTGGGTAGGTGTAGGCCTACTAGCTGTGTCCAGAGAAAATGAAGGGGTGGCTGGATGTCAACCTCTGTGTCGGATTCAACCTTTGCATCCCCTGACTGTGCCTCAGTTTCACCACCACCATCATCATCACTATCTGATGATACATTGTCATCAGCTGGCACAGGGCCCACACTCCCACTGTCATGAACACCTATGATGAAAAGATAGAATCACCAAGTATACATTAATACTAGTACCACTATGGTACAATGTATGCTAAACAACTAACAGTGTTGCCACTTTTACAAACAGTACAGCAATACATACAACAGGCCTAAAATGACATATTGTTATATTTCTTTAAATTGATCTGCAGTACTGAAATACATTTTGTTGGCTTACCATCTGCAGGAGGCATATGTTGCTGGATTCCTCAGGGTCCTGAAATATGTTAAGCAACAGGTAAGGGCAACTTCATCACATTTAACAGTAAGACAGGGGGGTACTACATGTACTCCTCTATATCTGCATTAACTGTATGTTTAATAAGAACATAGCTGACAACTCCAAACTGTGCTTTTCACTGTACCAATCTTCAACCCTTCCAAAAAATGTGATATACAAGTAACATTTAGTTCAATTGTTTTACCATGCAATAGTATTCAAAGATCATATAACAAAATCTATCTGGAAGCTCCAACTGGGATTCATAAGGATTGGCATCCATGTCAATGACATGTTGTGGTCCACTCTGCTGTGAATTGTCCTGTTGGAGGATATTTGCCAGGAAATCTTCATTGGGGGTGAGAGGTGGATCTGTTGCAGGCCCACC
Source organism: Protopterus annectens (assembly GCF_019279795.1). Lineage (NCBI taxonomy): Eukaryota > Metazoa > Chordata > Ceratodontiformes > Protopteridae > Protopterus > Protopterus annectens. The sequence continues at coordinate 686,931,957 of NC_056749.1, read as the reverse complement.
CCTGGTTATCCTCTGGTCTCGGGCAACAGCAGCTGCATGCCTCTGTGCAAAGGCCATCCACAGACTTGATGTTGGCAAAAATCTGCTGCCATACTCATAGCCTCTCTTGCATATTAGGACGACCCCTTCCCAATAGAAATGCCCCATGTTGACGGAGTAAGTCAACAATGATATTATTCTCTGCTTCAGAGAAGGGGAGGTGTCTGCCTCACTGACATTTTGTGTCCTAAAAGACAGCAGAATGATAATACATATAAGTATCACATAATTACAGTGTACCTGTTACCAGATTAAACAGTAAAGGTAGGCGGTCAGAAGTACCCATTGGAAAAACATAAAACAGTCTACAGTTGTGAAATACTAACAATAGACAGGATGCAAATCAACGAGAGCAACATATCCTTGTTTGTGCCATAACAGTAGCTCAGCCTTGGTCCAGCCCCCTCACATGAACAGTATACCTTTGCATGTGCCATAATGGGAACCTATTTTTCCCCACCAAAAAAACAGCAGTCACATTTTTTGAGGTAAATGATATAGACTGGCTTACACACTGCATGTCTCTGAGTGCTGGTCAGATAACCAGTGACCAAGAAATACAGAAAGGTAAGACAGAGCTGTATATTTGCAAGGAATAATGAAACAGGTTGTGTGATCAGTAAGTTCACTACATCCAAATATATTAAATATAATACATTTACAAATAACTGTTTATGCCTTGATATCAGTGTACATTCAATTGCACTTGGCTGTGTGAAGAATTACTTCATTTCTTTGCTGCAAAGTTGTTTGTGTGGTAAAGATGGACAAGTCTGCCATCCTGTTTTCTGACAGTGCATTGGGAGTGAGAGCTGGGATCGAGACCTATGTAGTTATATCTCATGTATGTTAACATTTTCTATCGTGTATGTCATAAACTGATTTTCCTCATTTCAACTATTTCTCTGTTTTTTAATTTATTTTTCTTTTGGGGCCACTTTTTTATGCAATGCAACAAATGACTTTGGTTATGCTCATCTCATTTGCATGTACAGCAACAGTGCACAGACTGGATGAATAGGCCACCCAGGTAGCAGACAGAACCCAGATAGCCACAAACATACACCAGATGCATTCAATTAATACTATTGACTATCGCACAAACATGTTTCCTGGCAGTGCACACCCATGCGCACCATGTTTGCATGATGGTAAAAGATGTGCAACACTTTCAAGTGTTGCAAATCAAAAAGTGTGCACTCCCAGGAAGCATGATACCTTTAATTAGTGGGAAAACATCATTTTACATTGGTATTGATTTATGGTAGGCATGGCAGGCATTTGTGGAGAAGTTTTGAGATTCCATGCTCAAAGATGGGGTGTCCAGTAGTCCAAAGTGTTGTTGGACTCCTAGTTAAGGAACATAAGCTCAGGCATTTGCAGAGGGGCTCTCATTGATTAGATTACAAAGTAGAACCATGGAATAGTCTGGCCCAGCCTCTGACCAGTGCTACCGGTTTCCCCCCACACTGAAGAACAATGTTGGAATCACTACAGAGACTCCAGATGAGGAAGTGGGATACCCTTGACTATTGGACTGAGGAATGTAGGACTGGGTGCACCCCACAGATGTGTAAGTATCACCTACAGAGACCGCTTGTAGGAGTTAAAAGTTGGATATAGTCAGGATTGGTATTCATAATGGTATTCTGCTCTGTGAATCCATGCTGCTAGATTGGCATGGATGTGAAGCATGGGGTATGTATGCATCAGAAGAGTACTGGTATTTTAGCATTAAAAGTAAGACACCTTTATTTGTTTATTATACAACTGTATCAAATTGAACATTCAAATTTCACCTGTAACAGGAACGTATGCATGCATTAGTCTAGAGGTCAAAACAACACTTCACTATTAGAGAGTAGTTAGAGGTTGTGGGTTCAAAAAGCACACTTCCCAAATATACAATACTGTTAAGTTTTAGTCGATATTGCAAGGTAATGTCAGAGCTCTAAACAGTGGCACCAGTTGTCTGCTCTAAACTGTAATCAGTATAATTGGCACACACGTATGTGCAATATATGCACACATCAAGGATTGCTTGCTGCAACCTGTATTATATTGTGCATCTGTTAAGAGCTGGGTAGTCTTAACAGTAAAAAGGGTATTTGTTAGGAGTTGGTAGTCTTAAAAGCAAAAGCAACGGAATAGAGTCAAATAATTGTGTCAATGCTTTGTATTACACATATGAAGTTACTAATATTCTCCCTTTTTTTCTCTCACCCTAACCCTTATCTTCTCTTTTTTTTAATTTTTTAATTTTTTGTTTTTTCCCACAGCACACCAAGGTAGACCTGTCCCACTGTATCGTCCTGGTCCCACTCCACTGGCTACAGCATCACTGCCCAGCACATCTGGTATGCAACCTTGTAGCACCCCCTCTGCTGCCCCTCAGGTAGTTCTGTCCCACAGGATAGGCCAGTGCTTCCCTCTGGGAGCAGTGGCAGAGGTGGTGAGTTTATCACCCATGATGAACTGGCAGGGTTGGTGTGGAGGATTGTGCACCATACAGTTGGTGCAAGCCTACCACATGGAGTCACTGCTCTCCATCATTGTATTAAATAACACAAGGAGATGCAGATGTCAGACACTGCAGCCACCAGTGCAGTGAGGTGACAGTGATGACAGTCTGGTGGGTGATAACTCGATTCTCACTGTCACCCAGCTTGATGTCCAAGAGTTTGTGATGTCCCCATCCTCACCTCAACCATAGTGTCCTTCACTGTCCATGTCTCCTGTCTTGTTTGTCTTGCCTGTCTGCAATTGCTTCCTCAACTGCCCAACCTACCTTACCCAGATAATCCTACATCCCTTCCCCAACATAGATTCTCTCTCTCTCTCTCTCTCTCTCCAAAAAAAAAAAAAAAAAACAATTGTCACATATATAACTCTCCATTTTGCACACGTGTCTTCATGACACACTTGATTTGGTCCAATTAGCTATACAACATGATTATGTTTTGCTCACCCCTCTCTCTGGAGGTGACAGTCCAAATTCAGCTAATATTTTGCATATATGGTCATGTTTTATTCTTGAAGAAATGGATAGCTATGGTTCTGTCTTACATCCCTCCTGCACATTCTTGCCCTCCCTTGACTTTGTTCTTTCCCTTGCTTTCTCCCCATTTCACCACTTTCCTATCTTTCCTGTTTCTTTTTTTAAAGCATAATTGTCCTCCCATTAGTTTGGTCATTGTCCAGATTTCTTGCACTAAAAGGTCGGGGGGGTATAATCCACATTCAGAATACAGGTTTTGTGGCCAGCAACACTGGTGTGAGCTGAAAAACTTTGCCTACACATGCAGCACACCATTAAAATGCATGGCAGGATGCCATGCAATGAGCAGTATTGCTTATGTGAAAACACTCCTTGTAGGCTCTGAACGGAACCCACGTGGAGTTTATTAAATCCGGGTGAGTAGTTTTTTTCCTAATACATGCATCTGGGTTCTGTAATATTTACAGAATCTAGCACATTTCACCAATATCTGCACAAAAGTTGAGGATAAGCCTGTAATGTGCAAATATGTCTCTGTGAACCTATAATATCTTGTCACAAAACAGAATTGCCCATCAGTATCAGTGCACTGTCTAGCAATCACAGCAAATCCATAATTCAAAATAAGTGTATCATAAACTGTGATGTGCAGTACCAAAGCTATGGAAATTATACAATGCAAGCTGCAGGACATTTAAAGAAATACATATCTGCAGCAATCCATCCAGTAGGTCCACAAAGAGCTTTGGATGCCTCTGTAAGTAATGCACTAATAAAATACATTCATGAGAAAATATGGAATCTGATGGACTTTGTAAGGGTTCAAATAAAAAAAAATTAAAAAAGGCAAAGGACAATAACGGCCACCTTACTTGGGCTAAAAGTAGCTAACAATAGGTGCGGGGCATGTGGTGGGAACACAACTAACTCACATATCCAAGAAACAGGGAAAGAGTAAGCAGATGTAGGGTATGTGTGAAGAAGAAGGACACACACAAGAGGTATTCTGAAATAGGAAAATCTGTAGGACAGTCAGAGGGGTGTGGGCATTTTTTTTTTTTTTGGTGGGAATAGGTACCTTTTCTATTTTTTTTTTTTTTGGGGAAAATTTAAAGAAAGGAAAAGACAGTGAAAAAGGAGGAGATTGGAAAAACAACAGGTATACAAATATAACAAATATCACAAAACATGGCGAACAAAGGTTAGAAATAAACATAAAGGAAAGATAAGGTACACAGGCAGCATACCCTACAACATGGAAAGTGGTCTATGCATTAATGGAAAGAGGACTGCCCATATATAACAGCCATAGTTATATGAGATAACATGGCACTATCATGGCCAATACATACCACACACAAAGCCAGTATGCCAAGTGTCAGAATGCTGAGGGTAAAGGTTATATCATATTGGCAAACAAACATGACATGCCAACTCACAAAACATTTCTATTTCACTGTATCATGTGTAAACTGCAGAAAGAAAATGTAGTTTGTAGTTGCTGTCAATCCTACACATATATACAGTGGAACTCTTGTGTCAGTAACAGTATGTTAACTACAAAATTCATAAGTGAGACATACAGCAGCACAGAGTATTGGTGATAACAATATGCTACACTGCATGAATACGAGTACACACATACACACACATAATGAGTATCACCATACCTCTCAACCTTTTACAGCAAGAAATCTGGACAAAGCCATAAATAATGGGGGTAGAAAGGCCCAAAATAGGGACATTTTAAAATATTGCTCTTATAAACTTAGAAAGTCGATAATAGGTTTTGCATTAGTATGAATTTTCTCAAGGGTATGAAGTATGAAACTCAAACATCTATCATGATTTTCTGACTTCAACACTCAATAATTTGCCAATGATTTTCCCCCCAAAAAACACAATTTTATGAGAAACATAACAAAAATATGGGTCAAAAATCTGGACATTCTGCAAAAATCTGTATAGCTGAGAGGTATGAGTACTACACCTGCCCACATGGAGCAATGAGCAATGTATAATAAGTATAGCATTTTGTGGACATAAACATGGTTGCTGCATGTTTAATCTGGGCATGTGTATCATGGTCTATGTACACCTGAATGCAAAATGCCAAATGACATTTGCATTTTACAGTTGGACATGTATCACATAAGCATGGCAGCGATATGCTATGCATGCAAAAGTGTGTCTATACCTTACAATTGGTTATATGGCAAACATCATGGTGGCAGCAGTACACAGATCAATCACACATATAAAACTTATGGTACTGAGGGCCCACCCTGATGGGGATGAGCATCATTACTTATCTTGTAGTCTATTGCCCTAAATGAGCCACGCATGACCAGTGCCATGTCCTGGAAAAAATTCCCCATCAGGCCCCTCATCTGTGTCCAAAAGACATTTATTTATTTATTTATTATTTATTTTACATTTGTTAACCGGGCTGGTCTAACTGGATACATATCCGTTTTCAGTAGAGGCCTGAGGAGAAAAGCTCCAATACACAATAGAAGTACATATTTAAATTGCAAGATTCAAAGTATTGTCACAACAAGAGAATACAGCTTACATATGCAGGAATGAAAATTTACATAGATGTTATATAAGACTGACAGACAGGAAATTATACACAGAGCATTGATTTCGTTAAAGATACTGAAAAATAGACTGAAATCAGAGATTTTCCTTATTACTAAAAGGAAAGAGAAATTTTAGAGATCTGCAATTAGGGAAATGGGCTAGGGAAGTGGACCTAGAAGTAAAGAGATATGTAGTTAGTCAGGTTCTCGACATGGGCATGTCCATTGTGTGGAGAGATATTCTTTAAGGTTAGCTTTGAAATGATAGAGCGAAGAAGAAAGTCTAAGGTTGTTTGGCAGGGATTTCCACTGCTTGCCAATGGAATTTGCATAAAGGGCATCCCCACCTGAGTTTTTTGCTTTAATGGTTAGGATCTGGATGCTGTTTGATGATCGGAGACTATTGAGGTTAGTATATGGAGTTAGAATTTTGCACAGTGAGGGAGTTCTATCAGGATGGTTGATAATTTTATAAGCTTCGGCGAGTTGGCTAAGTTTGAGGAGATTTGGCAGTTCCAACCAGCCAAGTCTTCGCAGATTAAGGCAATGATGGGTTCGATAAGGGAACCTGTAATAAATCTGGCAATGTGGTTATAGGCAAGAGAGCATGTTAAGTTCACGTTTATTGAGAAAAGAGAGGATCGGGGAAGCATAGAGGAGGGAAGAGAGGAGATGGGTACGAGCAATAGTTAATTTGGTAGTGGGAGTTAGGAAGTTTTTAATTCTGTACATCGATCCTAGTTTTTTGTTAACAGACTTTACTGTTTGGGTAATGTGTATGTCAAATTTGAGCTTATGATCAATAGTGACACCTAGCAGTTTGGTACTGGTGACAGGGGTTATGACATCAGCCATAACTTCCCTGATCTGGTCCCAAAAATTGTCTTCCTGTGGTGGGGGTCAACATCTCCTCCAGGAATATAGCAGGGATGATGGCACATGCAGGTCCAGGTCCATCCTCATTGATATCATCATCCCCATCATGGTCATCATCCTTGGAATCCAAGTAATTCAGCAGTAGTCTCGCATCTGCTTGTCTCCAGTGTATGACTGAAGAGTGGCCACGGCCACGGGTCTCAGTCTCTGTCAAGGTGAAGCACATAACAAGAAAGAAAGTACATAATATGCATTCCAGCATCCATATGAATAAATAGCATACCCACTGCAACACAATCCACAGACAGAAAATATTAAATATGACACATTACTCTAAGATATGCCCATAGTCAAATCTACCACCATAGGTGATGTAAGGAATGAAACCAAGCCATAACAATGAAAACCACTTGACTATCAGTCCACACATTCCTGTACAAAACATGACTGTCACGAAAAAACAGAAACTGATGTGAAGATAAAGAATGTAACAGACATTAATTACTATGCCTTCATCATAATCCCTGCATATAAAAAACAAGGTATATCATAATAATTTACAGGTGTCATTAAAACTACTTTGCAGATTATATGGTCTATAAGGATTATGTATAGGGTGTATAATAAAATCAAGTGAGGCAAGAGGGTGGGCATTCATGTGCACAACACATTCTCAATATCCTGTTATCAACATATATGGATGATACCAATACAGTCCAATATGTGGGCTACTATATCCAACACAGAATCTCAATAAACGGGTTACTCAAGTGCATGACATGCATGCATTACACAGCTTATCTGTGGAAATCTTGCCATTACTTGACCAATTAGTAACCTCCCATCATTATGCATTGCAAACAAAGTGGGTGACTCTACATCGACCAGCAGACGTGTTACCAGTGGGGTGCCACAGGGGTCAGTGCTGGGCCTCTTACTGTTTGGTAAGTACTTCTCAGAAGTTCGGGTCAAAACTAAGGGGTTGTGCCTGACCAAGTTTGCAGACAACTGCAAACTAGGTGCAATCATTGAATCCCCAAATGATGTCAGTATACTCCATGAAGGTCTCATGCAGACCAATGACTGGTATATTAGTCATGGTCTCAAACTGAAAGCAAATAAATTCATCAATATTCCCTTTGACACAAACAATGTCCCCTCACATTATCAAATCAACAACAATATCCTAAGTACCCATTAAGTGGTAAGGGACCTGGGATCACAAGTTGACTGTGACCTTAGTTTTGACTACCATGTGTCTACTGTAGTAAAGAAAGCTTTCTATGTAGCACACTTGATTAGTAAAGGCATCACCTCAAGAGCAAAGAAATTGTAACCCAGTTACTCGGCACTTATCCTGTCCATAATTGAGTATAACACCCCATTTGGCATGTACTGTACTAAGCACCTGTAGCAATTAGAGAGTCCTCAGAGGTTTCTAACAAAGAAGAGCAAGGGGCTCCAGCATGTGCCTTTCACAGACTGACTAAAGTCCTTGTCACTATACTTTTTATCATATAGACTTCTTAAGGGATACTTATGCCTGGTCTACAGCGTAATCCAAAATCCAAACATAGTGAACTTGCTGCATATCCATAAATCAAACAGGGCTAGGGCTACCCACTCCAGGGACCTAAATATGACCTGCAGCTTAAATAGGACATGCTGGTGGTACAGATTCATCTCCCAGTAACTGCTGCATTTTTGGAACAGTCTACCAACTGATGTGAAACAGAGCACCTCTATGACACTGCTCAAGAGGAACCTGGACGAGTGGATGGGGCATCATAAATTCTTACTGGGGATAGAGCCCACATCCCTCCCAGCTGCAGGCAGTCATTACTAAATGCAATCTTGGGTACTAACTAGCATTTCTATGGTATAACATTGGAATGAAACAGCTAGGCTTAAAAAGACCTCCAGGTGACTAATCTAGCAATCTGCTATGATCCTATGAGAAGAACCAGAACACACATATATATCATGATATATCAAGACAAGCATGTCATGCCAATGTGACATCATGTGACACAGAAACCCTCAGGTTATGTTGTACACAGATTACTGTTCATTAACTACCTCATTTTGAAGGTTTTTATGTTTTAAAACATGTCATTCAGGTAAAGAAAAATGTTGTTTCTATAAGCAGTAAAATTGTCATTGCCATTAGCAACTATTCCATTTTGACTTACATTGTCAATATTTTTAAAATTATTATTCAATGAGGAACAGTTGAGTGCAAATGGATTTTCTATGTTACATACCAGACAAGAAATATCCATGCTTGTACTCGGTAAAGCTGCTTTACGCGATGAAATCAATGGTGTACCACTACAGGAGTTAACTCTCCTGTTTTCATTTCCTTGATCTGGTAAACCATATTGAAAATTTAAATCTTTTAAAAAATCCTTATTCGTTAAATAACGTCTTTGATCATTGATCTGTTTGTAGTTTTCCAACAGACTGCTTACTGCTGCAACAGCAGTTGTAAGCTTCTGAGTATCGAGAATCAAATCCTCTGGAATCATATGGGTGGTTAATTCCAAATTTGGATCCTGGGACATAAAACTTCCAGGAAGCTCTGCCATTCCACTTGACTTGTGACCAACACAACCACAAAAGAGCAAAAAAGCTGAAAACTAAAACAAAAAAAAGAAAGGCAGGCCAAGAATGTAATGCTGAGTGCTTTCATCCTTTAATAAATGTTAGAACTTCTTCAGAATGCAAAGGAAAACAATACAGTAATTTAAAAATAATACATTTAGAGTCATATAACAGACTTCTACAAATCATGTTTAAGCAAATATTCATGAATGAATATAATCACATGTTCCTATTCACCCAATAAGACCCAGAGTTACTCATACCTAAAAAAGTGAATGAACTCAGCAGTAAAACTTCTACTAACTATATACTTGGCACTTATCTAGTTCATAATTGAGTAGAATGTCCCATTTGTCATGTACCGTACTAAGTACCTCCAGCAATTAGAGAGACCTTAGAGGTTTCTAACAATGAAGATAAAGGGGCTCCAGCATGTGCTTTACCAGACCAATTAAAGTCCCTGTCACTATATTCCATATTGTATAGACTTCTTAGGGGAGACTTATGTCTGGGCTACAGAGCAATCCACGCTCCAAACCTAATGAACTTGCTGCATATCTGTAAATCAAACTGGACTAACAGGCTACTAATTCATATGAAACAGAGCACCTCTATGACACTGTTCAAGTGGAACCTGGATGAGTGGATGGGACACTATAAATTCTTACTGGGAGTAGAGCCCACAACCCTTCTGGATATGGCAGTCATCACTAAATACAATATTGGGTATTGATTAGCATTTCTATTGTATTACATTAGGATGAAAAAGTTAGGCTTAAAATGACCTCTGGGTTGATAGCCTAGTAATCTGCTATGATCCTATGAACACACCCAGAACACCTATATATCATGACAAGCATGTCATGCAATGCTGGCATGTCTGCATTGCAAAAAAAGTGCTACACTGCAAGACAACAGTAAAATCGATAACATAACACAAGTACTGTGGCCTGTAGTTGGTAATACTTCACATATGCCTCACTACATTCTCAAGCAGACAGTCTGACAAGATATCACTACTTCTGTGTTCCCTATGTTATATGTATGCCTCACACATTTATGTCAAGGTATCAATATATGAACCACTAACAACTGTAACCCAGGTATCTATGCAAGTAATGAGTCATATTAACAGCCACCCAAAAAATCTATGTGTATTATGAAGATATGCCAAGAGGAAAAATCAGTGGGAAATATATATATATATATATATATATATATATATATATATATATATATATATATATATATATGCAAATGAGATGAGTGTCACCCTAGAACAACTAGAGAATCATAAACACAGTAACAGCATGTGACATAGAAACCCTTAGGTTATGTTGTACACAGATTATTGTTCATCAACTAATGTATCAATGCACTACATACATTGTTAATGATCCCTATGTATGTACCTGCAAAATGCAAATAGTGTAATGATGATTGGTGATTATGTAAGAGGCAGATATAAATGAATAACATGAGTAGCTTTGTGCACAACAATTCCTAAACATGCAATACAAGTGTGTTGCAAACAAAGCAGCACCAGTCTTGTAAGCAGAAATTCTAGCCATGTTGAATTGAAGTACATGCCAGACATAGCCCACCAACAACTGTCCAAATACTGAGACAGCAGACATCCATTCAGCATGTGAATGGCCAAGCTATGGCCAACAGAACAGTCATTGAGCACCACAACCACACCCACAATTATGCCATCACCTGCTGTGCAAACAACAGTAACAGCAAAACTAACTTGCATGTGAAAAATAGGTAAAAGCACTGTGACAATTATAAAGAACTGGCTGTCATCTAGGTTATGATGTACAATCAAAACAGTACTCTCATCAAACATGTCCTGTTCCAAAATGAACTGTAAACTGTTATAATAAATACATACTGGTAAGAACAGGAAAGTTATGACTATTGCAGTTAACTAACAGTAGCATGCTGAGCAGCATGCTGGGTAGTCTTGCATTAATAGTAGAATGCATGGAGCTGCAAACCACATTACTCCTATAACACTGTTATGATCTATTCTAGGTAAAATAATGTAGTAATGTCTAATGCATACAGCTATCCCCTCACTGCTCCTCCAGCCTGTGTAACTGCTCAGTGCATAATTTCTGATTCCTGGCATGATCCTCATCACCTACAAATACAAATCATATATGAATGGCACAGACTACATATGTGTAAAATAACAGTAAAAGACACACCTTCTCTAGCTTTGATATGAAACATTTCAGATTCTGTATATTCATCTATTTCATTGTTACAGAAAATACTTAATATAGGGGAAGAGTACTAAACACAAATCAGAAGACATGAGATTCAAACCTGAGCTCTCATCTTTGTTCACACTGTAACCCTGATACTTACTTGTCTAAATAATCCATCTTGCTGCCAAATGCATAGTGTAGGTGTGACTGTGCACAGAATGAGTTAAAATATGGATCAGGACTTTCACATTACAAGATTGGTAATCTAAAGTCCAATGTGCCCTGCGTGTTGTGTATTTCAAAACAAAACATGCAAGCCTGAGTGCATGTCAGCACATTGGTTACAACAAAAATACACAACAGTGACATTTCATAGCTCAAAGGCTAAGACACTACAATGGACCACATAACTGTACTTTAGAGACAAATACACAGGAATCTGTTCTTCACCTGTATGCCATACATCAACATGTAGATTAGGTAAGAGGTTAGGCAATGTCTAACTAGAATGTATTGTGACATACCAAATTTTATCTCCTAAATGTCCCTGATATTCATGGATGTCCCTGATTTTGACTTAAATGGTAGGTCTGTCCCTCTCACTCCCTCCTAATAACACTATGAGAAAGGTGGTGAATTAATGGCAATAAGTAGAGGTATAGACTACCTTAACTATGGTAAAGGTATATTGTTTCACATTCCTGTATTCTCTCACTTTCACACTTTTCAGAGTAGTAATATAGAAAATGCATCCCTGATTGTCACTGAGTATTTATGAATTAGTCCTTGATTATGTTAAGATGTATCCCTGATTGGTTGAGATCTATTTTCCAAATGTACAGGTAAAGTGCACCTCTGTGGTCAATGCCTTACACATCCAGCTATCTTGACATAGCTATGCTGTTTCCAGAAAATCTACAGATGATGCAGATATCTGTAGTAATCCACCAAATAAATGCTATAGGCAAAAACACGTACAAACTATCTGAATTCATGAACAAGCAGATATCTGTACAATCATTTTCAAGACATTAACACAAAGAGATAAAAATTTAATATAAGCCTTCCTACATGGATTTGAACCCACATGTACCCAGGACATGTGTATGCTGGCCTCTGGCTTAACAGGTGGAGCTAACAAACTGTTGTTGGGAGTGTTCATATTCCTTCAGATAATGGAAGGATATGCACCCATCTGACACCTAAGCCCTATAGGCCTTCATGCTCCACACACAATCAAAATGTGTAACAGCCAGATTGAATTAAGTTATACAAAGACCAATGTCTGGTACACATGCTGACTTACATTACTACCTACATTACTGTGTACAACAAAAATTTTTATTTTTTTTTTAATTTTATTTATTTATTTTTTATTTAACATTTGTTGACTGGGAAAGTCCGACTAGGTTCCACAGATCCTGTTTTCAGCGGAGGCCCGGGGAGAAATGCTCCAGAAGCATGTCATTTTAGACATTGAAAATGTATTTAACACTACTGTGCATATTCTAAAGCAGAGTGGAATAATGTAGGTCTGTATGAGTCAGTATTCACATATACTGAAGCATACTGTGCGATGGTGTTGGGCTATTTTGGGTAATGGATAAATGCATAGCCATCTGTGGCCCAGATACTATAGGCATCAATGAAATACAGCCATGCTGGATGTGTAAAATGACGTACTGTATAATCTGGTAAACAAACATTGGTCTTACATAACACTTACAATTAAAGAAAAAAAAAACACCAAGGGAATTGAACTCATATAAAAGGAAAGAACACTCACTATGCATTATGGTTTAATCAGATGACATAAGTGAAAAACAACTAAGTAATGACCCAAAAAGGAATATCTAGGACATATAAGTCACAGCTATATGGATCTGTCCATAAGAATGTACAGTTAAAGTGAATATTATGACACCTACTGTAGGCATCCCCAGGTTGTATACACACCATAGTGACCCTCCAGTGAAATTCATTGTAGCAGTGGCCAGCCTGCTTTCCAGTTCTGAAGATCCCTGTGCATCACTGGTACTCCCTCACAATTAAGTTCCATATGGTGATCATCTCTTAGTTCCTAGGCCATTCTTGATCTCATTGCTCAAGTCCAGCATAGGCACTGAGCATCTGGGTCATCTCCTCCTTGGTCCATTTCAGCACCCAGACATGCTGAAGCCTCCTCTCAGTAGCCATCTCATTAATGCAGGTCAGGAAAAAAGCATCAGAAAATGGCTTACTGAGGTCCCACTCAGTTTGCAGGTAGCAATGGGATAAGCAGTAAATGTATGCAAATCACATTTTAAAAGTGGCACTTATGGGACAGTATCAGATCATTGGAGATTAATGGGCACATTCTACACATGATCATGTTTAACGATACTTATTGGGAATTTGCATGGAGTACTTTCCTGTTAAACCGAGTTATTGGTTGATGCACCAAATTTTGAGAACTTATGAAGACAAGTACAAATGGGATTCCAAAATCCTGAATGATAATGAACCTTATTAATTATGGTGCAAATGGTACTTAAATGTTGTGTGCACATAGCTGGTCTTACTGTATGGTATACCTGGCTTACAGGTAGCTTCAAAGGTAATGTGACATTGCTGGCATTGCTGTGGTGGAATATATCACTCTTATTACTGAACTATGTTACTATTAGTCCTTATAAATCTATGTATACATGTTGACAGTCACATTTTTGGCAAAACTGTCTGAAATACAAATTTCTGTGACGTACTAGAGGGGTGCAGGATTGGCCAGTATGCCCAAATATGGATACATCTACATTGCTGATAAGCAGAAATTCCAAATATGTACTTGCACAGATCAATGGAAAGAGCCCCAGTGAACAGTACATATGGATGGACTGACAATACATCTGCATGTATTGTTGGGGGCCATGTACATTCTGTGGTATACTAAAGGAAACTGCCATGTCCCGACTGTTTCCATATGTTGCATGCTAATCGATATTCATTGATATACTGATATTATATTCATTGTTATTTAGTTATACATGCACTATGGATAGTCACAGAATTAAAATATATCCATTTTCATGTTTGGCTACCTTGTAGTGTCTGTGGTATGCCTAAGAATAACGGGGCATTCCAAGGGTTTCTGTAACTTGTGCAATCGCTAATGTACAGATGCTTTCTTATAATAGAAAGATAGTAGCAGTTATTAGTCCATTTGATCTCATGCAAGCATAATGGGCTGGCATTGACTGCTCACTGTTTATGGTAATAATATGTTGGTATGCACATGAATGGACAGCAGTTCAACTGACATATGCTTGCAATATCATCATGCCCATATGGCGGCCCCCATTTAAAATATCACACGTGCATATTATTGAATTCCAGATGACAAACTGAAGTTGCGTTGGCAATTTCTCTGCCCAAGAAAATAAGATCATCACTGATGCTCTATGCCAGGATGGATGCAGTCTACTTGGATGGATAGGAAATACTGTATGGAGGAATGACATGTAGACAGACCTGACCAACATGATAAATTCTGTGGGAGGTCACAGTAGATCTGGGAGGCCTGTCTGTGACACTGATCTGACATGATCCTTCATGCAGTCAACAGGATATGCCAGTATGAGAGGTAAAGGAATGCCACCAGTGCTGGCCTGCCACTGACTCCCCCAGATGAGATAGTGTTCCTGGCATCAGTGCATACCACCATTTGTAATCACTGTATACCTGGTGGAGGTATAGAAGCAGGTATTCTAGGACATACATGTATGTCAAATCTTTTTGAACATTGTTGCGTATACACTACCTCATTACATATTGCTGTTTAACACATATTCATGTAGTGTTATTTTTGTCTTCGAGCAGAAGAACTACACCATGAAGATGGGAATACACAAACTGACAATCCCCATTGTAAGTGTAATGGCATGATAATGTACAAATGCAGTACATACATAACACTTTCAGCAAGATATTTAAGATTGTTTTTATTCGTTTGCACAGGTCCAACCATGTCTGCATAGCAGCAACACATGTCAGGTGTTCCCATATATTGTTACTGTGACCAATAGCTGTTATTGTTCCCACTGACTGTTATGACAGTGATGCACACTGACATGTTGATGTATCCCTGTCATTGTTACCTACAGATACATCATCATGAGTAAATGGCCATGCAGGTGTATCTACAGAAAGAGCAGGAATGGTTCTCCACCACTCAATGCACAAAAAGATATAACCAACAACTCACTCCAAAGATGTAGGCACCTATATTCCAAGTTCGCTAAAGAAAATTATCACCAAGCTGAAAAAGTTCAGAGAATTTATTGACACAGTCATGGTAAAATGAACAAAAGTACCATGTCTCTAGTGCCTCGGCTAACATTAGCCTTTAAAGAGCTACTAATGTTAGCTGAGGCACTAGAGACATGGTACTTTTGTTTGTTTTACCATGATTGTGTCAATAAATTCTCATAGCACATTCATGATGCGTGATATTCATGTCACCATTTTCCATACATGGGTACATGTGGATGACATGTGCACCATGTATCACATGAGTGTTTCCCTATCCTGTTAGTGTGGTCTATATGTCATCTGTATGCATTCATGATTGCATTGCATACCACATGCTGTTCTTTGCTATGACAGATGAGAAACTGTCCACACAGGGAGGATGCAACAGGTATGACATTTCCTCTGTTTCATATATGTTAGTCTTCTAACTTCTGTCAATATCCTCCATTAATACTGTGCCATCTACACCTACATGAGACAACTGTATGTGATGGCAAGTATATGCTTATTAATACTGTGTGTTATTCTGCTGCTGGAACAGTACATGGTGGTGAGTATGTGCTTACCAATAGTGTGTGTTATATCTGTGTTGGAATGGTATGTGATAGTGAGTATGTGCTTACTAATAATGTTTGTTATACTGCTGTTGGAATGGGACATGATGATGAGTATGTGCTAATACTATGCATAATACTGTGTGTTATACCTCTGTTGGAATGATACATAAGGGAGAGTATGTGCTTACTAATGTTGTGTGTTATACTGCTGTTGGAATAGTATGTGATAGCAAGTATGTGCTTACTAATACTGTATGTTATTCCGCTGTTGGAATGGTACATGATGATGAATATGTGTTTACTAATATTGTGCTATATACCTCTGTTGGAATGGTATGTAATGGTGACTATGTGCACACTAATATTGTTTGTTTAATTCTGTTGAAATGCTACATGATGGTGAGTATGTACTTACTAATATGTGTGTCATATCTCTGTTGGAATGGTACTTGATAGTGAGCATATGCTTACTAACACTGTGCTTTGTACCACTGTTCGATGGGATGTGATGGTGAGCATGTGCTACTAATACTGTGTGTTATACCTCTGTTGGAATGGTACATGATGACAGGTATGTGCTCTTATACAGCTGTTGGAATGGTATGTGATTGTGAGTATGTGCTTACTAATACTCTGTGGTATGGTTTACCATTAAAATCTCGACATCAGAATGTACGCATATGAACAATTTGAACTACAGATGTTTGAATAGCTCATATAAGTACATTCTGAATGTTCCAACATTTATATTAGTTAATGTCCTGTGCATTCGTTAATATAAATTTGAAGGGATGTATAGAGATCGTGGTACAGTGTGGTTAGGGAAATACATCCCTTTCCTCACTGTAGTGCAATCTTGGAGTTGGAATATATAGTTAGGGGGAGTGTGGGGTGCAGGGGTACTTACTTCCCCTGCAAAAATGGGATGCTAATTGTAGGAGTTAGGGATTTACGGCAAGGGTGGCATTGTCATTAATTGCCATAAAATGTTGAATTAGACTTTTTTGTCAATTACTGCAGATTTTTGACATTCTAAACAGTCAAAAATCTGCAGATTCGACAATACATCTCGACATTTAATTGCATTTTTTTTAAATTTTGTAATTTTAATAGTAAACCATGTGGTATATCTCTGTTGGTGAGTATGTGCTTACCAATACTGTGTGTTATACAGCTGTTGGCATATTATGTGATGGTGAGTTTGTGCTTACTAATAATGTGTACTATACTGCTGTTGGAATGGTATGTAATGGCGAGTATGTGCTCACTAATACTGTGTGTTATGCCACTGCTGGAATGGTCCATGATGGTGAGTATGTGCTTACTAATACTGTGTGTTATACCTCTGTTGGAATGGTACATGATAATGAGTATGTGCTCTTATACAGCTGTTGGAATGGTTTGTGATTGTGAGTATGTGCTTACTAATACTGTGCAGTACATTTCTATTGGTGAGTATGTGCTTACTAATACTGTGTGTTATACAGCCGTTGGAATGCTATGTGATGGTGAGTTTGTACTTACTAATAATGTTTGCTATACTGCTGTTGGAATGGTATGTAATGGTGAGTATGTTGCTCACTAATACTGTGTGTTATTCCGCTGTGGTATATTTCTATTGGTGAGTATGTGCTTACTAATACTGTGTGTTATATAGCCGTTGGAATGCTATGTGATGGTGAGTTTGTACTTACTAATAATGTTTGCTATACTGCTGTTGGAATGGTATGTAATGGTGAGTATGTTGCTCACTAATACTGTGTGTTATTCCGCTGCTGGAATGGTACATGATGGTGAGTATGTGCTTACTAATACTGTGTTATATACTTCTGTTAGAATGGTATGTAATGGTGAGTATGTGCTCACTAATATTGTTTGTTAAATTCTGTTGAAATGCTACATGATGGTGAGTATGTGCTTACTAATACTGTGTGTTATACCTCTGTTGGAATGGTATGTGATGATAAGTATATGCTTACTAATACTGTATTTTATGCTGCTGTTGGAATGGGACATGATAGTGAGTATGTGCTAATGCTGTGCATAATACTGTGTGTTATACCTCTGTTGGAATGGTATGTGATAGTATGTGCTCTTATACAGCTGTTGGAATAGTACTTGATTGTGAGTATGTGCTTAATATTACTGTTGGTGAGTATGTCCTTACCAAGACTGTGTATTATACAGCTGTTGGAATGGTACATGATGGCAAGTATGTACTTAATTATATTGTGTTTAGTCTTCTGTTGGAATGATACATGAGGGTGAGTATGTGCTCACTAATACTCTGTGTTATACAGCTGTTGGAATGGTACATGATGGTGAGTATGTGCCTACTAATACTGTGTTTTATACCTCTGTGGGAAGGGTACATTATGGTGAGTATGTGCTTACTAATATTATGTGTGATACCTTTGTTGGAATGGTACACAATGGTGAGTACGTACACACTAATAGTGTGTGGTATACCTCTCTTGGAATGGTACTTGATGGTGAGTATGTGCTTGCTAATACTGTGTCTTATACCATGCTAGAATGGTACATGATGGTAAGAATGTGCTGAGTAATACTGTGTTTTATATATCTGTTGGAATGGTACGTGATGCTGAATATGTGCTTACTAATACTGTACGGAATGGCATGTGATAGTATATGCTTGCTAATACTGTGTGTTATATGTCTGTTGGAATGGTATGTAATGGCAAGTGTGTGTTCACTAATACTTTGTGTTATACCTCTGTTGGAATGGTTCATGATGATGAGTATGTGTTCACTAAAACTGTGTGTTATACTACTGCTGGAATGGTACATGATGGTGAGTACGTGCTTACTAATACTGTGTGCTATACCACTGTTTGAATGGTACATGATGGTGAGTATGTGCTCACTACTCCTGTATGTTATACCTGTGTTAGTGAGTATGTGCTTACTAATACTGTCTGTTATACCACTGTTGGAATGCTATGTGATGGTGACTATGTGCTCACTAAACCTCTGTGTTATACCTCTGTTGGAATGGTATGTGATGATGAGTATTTGCTTACTAATACTGTGTTTTATACCAATGTTTGAATGATATGTTATGGTGAGTATTTGCTTACTAGTATTTTGTGGTGTAGAGCTGTTGGAATGGTATGTGATGGCAAGTATGTGCTTACTAATACTGTGTGTTATTCCTCTGTTTAAATGGCAGATGAGGGTGAGTATGTGCTCTCTATTACTGTGCATTATACCATTGTTGGAGTGGTACTTGATGGTGAGTATGTGCTTACTAACACTGTGTGTGTGTGTGTGTGTGTGTGTGTGTGTGTGTGTGTGTGTGTGTGTGTGTGAGTGTGTGTGTGTGTGTGTTTTTGTGCGCATGCATGCATGTGTGCATGTGCGTGTGTGTGTGTGTGTGTGTGTGTGTGTGTGTGTGTGTGTGTGTGTGAGTATTATACTTCAGCTGGAATGGCACATGATGGTCTGTGCTTAGTAATTCTGTGTGTTGTCTCTGCTTAGTAATTCTGTGTGTTATAACTCTGTTGGTGAATATGTGCTGACTAATACTGTATGTTATACTGCTGTTGAAATGGTAGATTTTGGTGAGCATGCACTTACTAATACTTTGTGTTATTCATCTGTTGGAAGGGTATGTGATGGTATGTGCTCACTAATTTGTGTCTTTTCGGCTTTTCCCGGTTAGGGGTCGCCACAGCGGAACTCCGGTCTGCTAATGATTGGCAGTTGATTTTTACGTGCCGAGTTGCCAGCCCTGACGCACAACCTTCAACGAAGGTACGCCCATTCACGCATGTCTCCACGCAGAAGACACTCTAGCTGAGAATTGAACCGGACAGCGTCTTATAGTGAGGTGACAATACTACCGCAGCACCACCACCGCAGTCTGGTATGTGCTCACTAATACTGTGTGTTATACTTCTGTTGGAATGGTACATAATAATAAACAGACACAAACTAATACAAAACAAAAAAAAATGGGAAGAAGCATGAAGATCTAATAACACCACACTTTTAATAAATCAATTATTAAGCTCTTTCATCCAAAATATAACAACTTCATCAGATTGAAAAATACTAAAAGGATGCATTTGTTTGTTTGTGTCTTTTGGCTTTTCCCAGTTAGGGGTCGCCACAGCGGAACTCCAGTCCGCTAATGATTGGCAGTAGAGTTTTACGTGCTGGCTTGCCGGGCCTAACGCACAACCTTCAATGAAGGAACGCCCATTCACGCACGTCGCCACACAGAAGACGCTCTAACTGAGAATCGAACGGGCAATGTCTAACTGTGAGGCGACAATGCTACCGCAGCACCACCACCACACTAAAAGGATGCATAAATACAGTTAAAACATTTCCACTTGGATAATTAAGATACAATCAAGTTCAAGCCTTAATTAGTACAAAGGAAGTGAATATACACAAACACTTGTGAATCCATCAAACAAGTCCATAAATGCAAATCTAAAACCATGAATAAAGGATGTTTTTTACACAACAAATCATTAAAAAGGTGACCAAACAAATAAACAGAAACACATTTAAAGTGCAAGTGCTGCTTTTAATTTTAAAATACTACTAATAGAGACTGTTTCATTTAATCCTGGCTGTCTTGTGGAGTTAGTCCTAAGCTGCCACTTCAATTCCTTAAGCTCTAAAAAGTTGTCAGCAGGTCCTCCTCTCTGTTCTAAATCTTCATGGTCTATAATTTTAAACCTAAAGGTTTGATTGCCATATTCAGCGATGTGCTTACTTAATGCACTTCTCATATATTTATTCTGAATATCATAGCAATGCTAATATATTCTGGCCCTTAAGCTATGCTTAGTTTTCGCTATACTAAAACATGTACACACCTGGAACTTGGCTAAATAGACAACCCCTTTGGTGCCACAATGGTGTTTTTGGATAATTTTTATCACCCTAAAATTGTTGAGGTGCAGACTATCTACTTCCAAAATGTATTTACATTATGAACAGTGGCCGCATTTAGTCATTTCACCATCCTGGTGAGGGTATTTTCTCTTTCTAATAGGATTTTAAAACAAATGTCCTTTTTATACAGACTATGTGGACTTCACCCACAATTTTGATGTATTCATTGTCAATGCTAAAGATACTCCAGTTTTTTTCTATAACAGTTGGAATTTCAAACAATTTACTATTAAAAGTTAGGATGAGTGCTTTACAAAACCAATTACTTTCAATGTCTTCATTAACCTTAGTTGGTACTAACGCCTCACCCTTCACTGCACACAAGAGTGTGATGAAGTGCCCAGCAGTTGTCTTAAGTTGTACCTCCCTGAAGCTATCTTTAAGAAAGTATTCAGGATAGGCTCTTCTCTCTAACATCACCTTTAACATTCTACACTCATCATGGAACTTGAAATCATCTAACACCATACAGGATAACCAGACACATTGTCCTTTAACGAAAGATTTCTTTTGATGAATGGGGTGACAAATATTAAAGTGTAGTAATGAGTTGAGTAAGTAGGTTTTCTGTAGAGCATCGATTCAAACTGTTTTTTTCATTTTATTCTTGGAAATAGTAATATCAAATTTATTGATCCAATCAACCTGAAAAGTCATGGTAAATTTTAAAAAGTCAGCGGTAGTGTTTATATATTCAAAAAACTTTCCAATTTAGCCTGGCTATCCATCCAGAAAATTATGATACCATCCAAAAAACGTCCATAGAGAGGCCAACAATTCTTAAATAAAGAATTTGATATAGAATTGGTCTCCTAATAAGCTAGGATGATATTGGCAAAAGTGGGGGCACATGCTCGCCCATTGCTACACCCTTCTTCTATTTAAATAATTGGTGTTCAAAAATAATGAAATTATTTTTAAGAACTACTGCAGCGGTTAGCGTTGCCGCCTCACAGCAAGAGGTTCTCTGGTTCGATTCCCGGCTGGGTTGCCTTCTGTGTGGAGTCTGCATGTCCTCCCTGTGGTTGCGTGGGTTTCCTCCAGGTGCTCCGGTTTCCTCCCACATCCCAAAGACATGCAGTAGGTGGATTGGACACTCTAAATTGGTCCTAGGTGTGAGTGTGTGCATGTGTGTGCCTTCTGTGGAAGGTTGGGCACCGGGCTGGCAACTCGACACTGTAAAACTCCACTGCCAATTATGAGTGGACAGTTGATCTGCTGTGGCGACCCCTAACCGGGAAAAGCCAAAAGAAGAAGAAGAAGATTTTCAAGAACTACCTCCATAAGAGACCCTAAAATAAGAATGTCGTTGTGTCTAGATTAGAATTGTGGCATACATATTCATAAAATCACTCTGTCTTGTGGGGGATAACAGAAAAAAGGTCTTGTTTATCTTTTGTTACAAAAATGAGCTCATTGCTGTAAATTTCATCAGAGAACTTTGATTAAATATCCCAGAAGTCTTTAAGTAAAAATGAGTTCCCATGTAATACATTCTTAGTCTCAATATCAATGTATTTTGCAATTGGAAACATCTTTGAAGCTTTTGCATCAACTAGGGCTTGGGGGAGGGGGTCATTTACACTTTTGTGAATCTTTGGTATTCCGAAGATGGTGGAGGTTCCTGGGTTAGCAACATAAAGAAACCTATGCTCGGATATGGTTATCTGGTCATTGATTGAAAGATCTTCCAATAATAAATCTATCTTATGATAAGATATATTCATTTCATTCAAACTAGTTTCCTCATAAATATCAGTATCAAGTAAACTTAACATTTTGTTGGTGTAATCATTAACACTCATAATGACCATACCCCCTTCTTTGTCTGGTTTCATCACCTGAAGCTGTTTATTGTTGCAAATAGTGGTCAAAAGCTCCCACTAACTTGGACTCATGTTGTTACTAACCATCTGCTCATTTTGCTTGTGGAAAAGGAATCTTCTGATATTATGTTCACACATTTTATCAGAAATAGACCCCATGGGATGTAAAGGAGAATTAAATGTACTGGGTCTCTTACAGATCATTTCAAACACATCACTGCTGTTATGCTCTTTGAAGTAAATCCCAAGATTTAACTTCCTGGAAAACAATTTCAAATTAATTAATACCTCATCAGTCTTGGCACTCCTTACAGGAATGAAAGACATGCCTTTTTCAATGGTCTATTTTATATAGACGAAATTTCAAAATCTCGAACGCTTACATGAGCGGAAATGCAGGAAATCAAAATCGCTATTGGGGGGGCTGTGCCCCCCATCTCTGCTAAATATATATTCCGTCTCCGAGACCGCACTACAGTGAGGAAAGGGCAAATTTTCCGATCTTCACTGTATCTCACAATAGCGATTACGAAGAACAGCATTTGCGACTTCTAACCCATTCGATTTTTAGTTGATATAATAGGGACCTCTTTTTCAAATAAATCCACACAACTACTAGTGAATTTCTCATCACAGTAAATGTAATTACTGAAATTATAGATACTGCAATCACTGTTTTTGTTCACAATAACTTTGCAAACATCTGCTAATGGATGTGTCCAAAATTGACCCTCCCCCTCACCTGTCCCTCTGTTGAACATTGCTCTGGTATTGTCTTTATCAGACTGTGTTTTCTGACACTAATACTTTGTGTTATATAGCTGTTGGAATGGTAAGGAATGGTGAGTACGTGCTTACTAATACTATGTTATTCCTCTGTTGGAATGGTACATGAGGGCAAGTATGTGCTCACTAATATTGTCCATTATACCTCTGTTGGAGTGGTTCCTTGGAGTGGTACCTGATGGTGAGTATATGCCTACTAACAGTATGTGTGTGTGTGTGTGTGTGTGTGTGTGTGTGTGTGTGTGTGTGTGTGTGTGTGCGTGTGTGTGTGTGTGTGTGTGTGTGTGTGTGTGTGTGTGTGTGGGTGTGTATGTATGTAAGTGTATTATGCATCTGTTGGAATTGTACATGATGGTCTGTGCTTAGTAATACTGTGTGTGTGTGTGTGTGTGTGTGTGTGTGTGTGTGTGTGTGTGTGTGTGCGTGTATTATACCTGTGTTGGAATGGCACATGATGATCTGTGTTTAGTAATATTGTATGTTATAACTCTGTTACTGACTATGTGCTCACAAATACTGTGTGTGTTATACCACTGTTCAAATGGTAGATTATGGTGAGTATGTGCTTACTAATACTATGTGTTATACTTCTGTTAAAATGGTACATGATGATGAGTATGTGCTTGCTAATACTGTGTGTTATACCACTGTTGGCATGGTTTGCGATGGAGAGTAATTGCTTACTAATACTGTGTATTATACTGCTTATTGAATGGTACATGATGGTGAGTATGGGCTCACTAGTACTGTGTATTATACAGCTATTGGTGAGTATGTGCTTTCTAATACTATGTGGTATACCTCTTTTGGAATGGTATGATAGTGAGTATGTGCTCACTAATACTGTGTGTTGTACCACTGTTATAATGGTACATGATGGTGAGTATGCGTTGGCTAATACTGCGTTTTATACTGCAGTTTGAATGGGACATAATGATGAGTATATGCACATTAATACTGTGTGTTTTACCTGTTGTAATAGTATATGATGGTGAATATGTGCTCACTAATACTGAGTCTTATATCACTAATGGAATGGTACATGATGGTGCGTATGTGCTTACTAATAATTTCTGTTATACTGCTTTTG